>NC_092814.1:260315300-260615300 GCF_023375885.2 Dermacentor andersoni | reverse complement strand
AATCACGCACTATGCGCAAAATTAATTCCCGAAGAGCTATAGCGTGGCTCCTCCGTATCCAAGCTCGTGTTTTCATATGGAGAAATCATCACCAAACAGTTCTTCATTGAGAACTAAATTTTGATAAAAGCGACCAAAGATATGTTAAACTTGAAAACAGTTTTCAACTTTTTATCCTCGTGGAAGCTTAAAAGAAAAAAAGTTACACATTGTGTTTACAGCAAGTAAACTGCGCAAGAAAACATATGTTGCAGTTTTTTGAACTGCGCTTGCTAGGCAGTCTGGAGTGGACAGAAATACCAGATGATAAGTGGTTCTAGGTTCTCTTCTGAGTACCGCCGGTTTGTGAAACACGTAAACCAAAAAACGCTTTTAGCTTGATTAAAACAGACATTTTATGGGTTTTCCCTTCTTTAAATTCTCTATCAGCCACAGTACATAGAGTTTAGATATACGTATACTTTGGTTGTATATATAGTTTCACAGTTGTAAACTTGGTGTGTTCTTACTTTTATTTCGATAATTGCCGTCAATGTAACTTAAATAGATTTTATGGCGCACATAAAGAATCTGCATGACTAGACTTTCAAAAACTTCCTTTTTTTTTTAATTCCACAATCTTCATGCATATAACCCAAGAGATTGTCCATAATAAGCGCATTATTACTTTTTCTGCCTATTTTGATGATATGAGACAAAGTGAATCATAGTCTAAACTGTTATCAAAATTCTCCAATAGTTGCACACAACATAAAAATACCGGCAAACAAAACACTGCCGCCAACAACACAGAAGTGGGTCCATTTTCATATATCATATAGATTTAAAGAGTATGGGTGCCCTGTAAATACATATTCTTTTGTGATAGCACAGTGGACATGCGCTTTGTACTCGAAAGGTGCTTACTGGATTGTTCAGGTATCTTAACAAGTGAAAATCAACCCCGCCCCCCCCCCCCTCCCATCAGGAGCAATTAACTATGTAAATCAGTTTCCCCCTTTTCTGTCAGGTTGCATCTGTCAAGCAGCGAGGTTGTTGCTAAGGGGTTACGAGCATTGACCTGCGCGAGTTCGCGCTCGTGCAGTGATCCGCGTTTTCGCGGTGTCGTGCATCTCCTCGACGACAATTTCCGCTCGGTCTACTGCTGAGCTCTTCATCTTTGCGGCAGCGACAAACGCCAAGCTTTGTCAGCGTCGGACGACTGATTGTGTGCAAAAACAGGGTCAAGAACAGGCAATAGAATCCACAATGCGTGTCAACCTGATGCGTGGTTCCTTTGCCGTCATTTAGAGTGCTTACGCAAATCGAGGTAGCCCTTAGGTTTTCTGGGGAACTTATATAAGACAAAGAAACAGTGGAACTGCAAATAATAACTATAAATTACTAAACAACCAATACTAAGTCCTTTATTGTATCAACACCTCGTTGATCCCGACTGACAAGAACCAAACTTCTGACGTGACAGTTGTAACACTTCCCCGTCAAAATCAGCTGATTCTTTCACACGAATGCTTTCTTTTGGTATTGTTAAAGAACAAAACATCGCTTGTTAGACGGATGCCTTTCATTACGTTGCCACTATTTCAGCACACTTGATCGGGCTATGCTAGTAGCCATGGCCAGAGCAATGAGGCATAACGTCAGAACGCTGTCTCAACCGGCGCTCAACCACTCATTAATTCACAAGTGCCCTTTCATAGTACTTAGTGTTTGGCCTATATCCATAACGAGTGTTCTACGGCCATAGTTTTGCAATACCTTGCTCGCTTCTTCACCAGTTGCGTGGTTAGAAGCGTAGAGACTGCAGTTCTACAAACTTTAGATGGGACAATCCAGCGAGGGTTTCAAGGAAGGATGGTGCTTGCCTGGAACCATTTCACTCACTGCACTTTCGAGTATCACCTAAAATACAGACACATCAGGTAGGACGCTTCTTTATCCCCTGATCTTTCTGCGTGCCATATTTTATTGCTCCGCTTTAGCCAAATCCGAGAGTACATTCGGAGACAGTCATCCTGTTCTTGCATCATCACCTCTTGGAAGGGAAGCATCAGCTATAGCTGTGGAAAGGTTCGGACATGTTTCACGGTCAAACTGAAGACCTGAGAGGCCGCCTCTAGCTACGCAACCTCGTGAGTGCCTCGCATTAAGTGCATTTTATTCCCTCTACGTATTTCCATTTCTATGTTTGGGGCGCCTTGGAAGCTATAGAATTGTGTAGCTGAGCACAATCAAATCGCAGTCTGGGCAGCCGCTTCTCGCCTGGCAAAGTTCAAATAAGGCAAAATTAAAAAGTTAAAATAAATAAATAAATAAGTTAATGCACCAGGGCTCACAATTTCGGCATCCTAAAGATCCCAGTTGCCAACACATGCCATGAAGATGAAATACCGAATCATTTCTTTATAGGCCAACATTTCTCCCCTGGATTCCCGTCTTGTTAATGTGTGTGCCATTGCTGTATAGGCGTTGCGGGCTATGTTTTTCTGTTCGTAGATCTCTCAAGTTTCGCTGTAGCTGTGAGCGCTTATAGGTAGCCCATTTGGGCCTACTCAGTCAGAATAACAGCAAGCAGTCAACATAAGGCAACGAAGTTTTCCGTTCATATTTCACGTTCCCCAAAACTCTCCTCATGCTGGGTACAAAAATAGGAACCAGCCTATGTACATGTCGACAAGCTAGAGCAAGTCCTCCTGGAGTCAAGTGCCGAAAAGCAGTTTGTAGTTTCTTTTTTCTTCTTAGCAGTCTCGAATGAAGCGAAAATAGTATACACCGCTTCTTTCGCTTATCTCAAGCCTTCGGTTGACGAGTGTTTTTTTTTTTTTCAGATTAGGGTCGGCAGGGCGGCTTATAAGCAGTTGCTGCCCCTGTCAGGGGCACCCACTAGCACCCGGTGATCTGTCGTCGCTCTCGACAGGAACGAAGAATTCGAGAATGCTCCTCGTCCTTGTGCTCGTCGCCGTGCTTGGTCTGGCCTACGCGGATCACCATGAAGGCCAACCAGGCTCCGTCTGTGGTAATCACCTGTTCTTTCTTTGTTTCATATGCATATTCTGAGCCACGCCTTAGCTGTGAGTTTAAGAAGGAAATTGTAAAGGGATGCATGTTCGAAAATGGCCTGATAGATTTCATGAAATAGGTTCTCGTATTTTTATATGTACGGTTGCTGAAGGCTATGGAGAAGAAGCACGATAACGTTAGGTGAGCGCTTCATAGAGGGCCAGCTCTGTCATTAGTGCATGCAAAACGCCGTGAAAATCTGTATATTCAGGTTCACAACAAAAAAGCAAATAAAAATAAATATAAAGAAGAACAAAAATGACGCTTACACCAGAACAAGGTATAGACTGGATAACTGCTAGTTCTTCACTCTACACCTTGTTTCCTTGTTTTTCTCGTAGAAAAATGGTTCATAAATAATGTAATTGATTCATTTGTAGCATAACTGTGTTCAGTGTGTCATGGACGACGTAGCCCCTCGCGTCATCAGGCTCGCTGGAGGTTCAAGTCTTCTTTTATAATGGCTAATGATGAGTTTTAACAGTTTGTCTACACCGACGCAGTGGCTTTGTTTTTAGCAGATCTCTTGTTTTCTCTCGATTACCGAAATTAGGACTCGCAAGACGGTTACAGTCTTCGATACATATAGAAATTGAGACTAAGCTTTGGGTTCCCGCGGGGACAATATTTAAAATGACGACCAAAATATGTTAAGATTTTGCCACTACACACATGCACGCTTGCAGTACTCGTGTACCTAACCCTTCACCGAGTCCTTGAGAGGCTTTATCAAAGTTGCTCCTGATGAAGTGATTTGATATCTGGTATTGTAAGTTGCCCACGCCCTCGGTTGTGTAACTCAGTCCCTGTATAGAAACACGAGCATTCCGAACGTATGCATGTGAGAATAACGTTCCATGGGTTGAGTCTGGATATGTGCTATGTGGGCTCTGTCAGCTCGCTTCGTACTGTATATAAAATACAAATGTAATATAAGTAATACTTGCTGTTTCGATTTGATGATATCCTTAATTCAAGTGTTTTGGCTTCGGGCCGAAGTCGCAAAGCTTTCCGCTCATAAGTGCTGCTTTCCGTTGACCAGCCACCTTCGCTAATTGTATGTGTAACATTAGACAGGGCTGGCTGGCATTTGGTCTTACAAACAGTTTTAATGTATAGGTGCATTTTTGTGAATCAGGGGCCCTGTACTCAAGGGCCCTGTAATCAGGGGCCCTGTACTACCCGAAGTCGCACTGTAATCTATAGGTCCATCTGTATCGAACACGAAAGCTTATGAACCTTAAACACAATGTCTACTCTTTTTGGCTTGACGTTTGACCCTGAACAATAGTCACCTTTAATCATTTGCCTTTTATCCATGTTTTAGATTGTGAAAAAGTGTCATTTATTGCTGGCTATGCCGAGTAATAAATTAACGGTGGTAGTATTCGTAAATCATTTAGACTGAGCTGGCCAACTTAAACGAAACTACAGGTTGATTACGTGGATGCACTTCTCACTGTCAGTATATGCTTCTCAGTACCACGAAGGTACCGCTATAGATACCAGCGCTGTCAAATTTTTTTCAGACATGTAAAGAACGAGACAAAAAGTTGTGAAACGTTCGTTAAAGTCTGCTTCAAAGGCTGTAAAATTTTCGCTGAAACTGTCGAGTGGTTTCTAAATAATGCAGGTGGTTTGCGCCATTATTAAATAAGCTAATATGGCTTAACCCTTCAGCCGAAACGGTTTATGTTCGTGCAGTATGCATGTCGATAATAAATAAAGAAGTTTGCCAGCAAGGTACAAAGGGATTTAACTTTGCTTACATGCTTATAAAACTAATGGCTGATGACACGCAAAATTTTGTGTTTACCTTCAGAATGTGAAGTTAGAATTCCAGCATCGTTAGAAAGAGCACGCGTAACTTGATTTACTGAACACGAAAACGCACTTGGTCCGGGTTGTGCCTGCAAAAACATTTTTGGTGTTCATGACAGGAGGCCTAAATTCTGCGGCATGTGCTTGTTCATGATGTTGTCACGGCCAATGACAATTACGTACCTTTCGTGCAGGTAAAATAGTGTGTTTGCCTCTCTTGTTCCAATTGAAAGCTCTGTGCAGAATTCATTTATCCGGCGGTTATGAGAAACAGAAGCGATAATTCATACAGATTCGCTTGGTGGAACCCAGCCATAACATGTACTGCACTTTGTACAGCTGATATGTCATCTTATTTACCCGCTGCATTTTTCTACCTCCCAATAAAATATATTAGAAGTGTAAGTCATGTACTGCTACGCCTGCTAACGGCCATAAATCGAACGTATTTAGTGAAAGTACAGCAACCGCAGCGTTAAAACCCTCTGTAATGAATTTCATAAAGAATAAAAAGAACATGCTTTTCTTTAACCTATATAACAAGCCTATTTCTTTCGGCGCAATAACCACAGCGTACGAAGTCAGTCACATAGTCCACGCGCTGTACAACCAGTTTCGGCCGCCTGCTTTCGGCTGAGGTATAATGAAGCGCAACCTTGAAAGCCGTTTTTGAAGGAATTTTTCTAACTTCGAAGTCGCTAAAATGTCGCTAAAATTTCGCCATATTGATCAGTCTGTCGCAAGAAAAGTCGCTGGTCGCTAAATAAAAACCTTTGCAACTAAACAGAAAGAAAGGTCATTAATTCTAGCGAGAAGATCGCTACTATGTCAACACTGGTAGGTAACATTGTCCAGTGCTCTCTTCATGATGGCACCAGTGGTCACAGGCTAAGGTAGCTCCATCTTTATCGGAAGCAAAAACTTGGAGAACTTCGAAGAGCTTGTTAAACATATGATTCAGCCTAATTAAATATGAAGTCCTGTCGCAACACGAACACTCAAGCCAGTGTTCCTTTCCTTTTTACCCTTATCGGATTCAGTTTTACCGTTCAGAACATAATCTTCTTTGGGTAACATGATACGAAGCACGTGTTCCTGCATATGCTGCTAAGCGCACTGAAGCGTTCGTGGCAAAAGAGCCCTGTACACAATATATTGAAGACATATGACACATTGACAAGAATGGTATCGCAATTATTTTTCAGTGAAATATGCATAGCTCTAAATAACTAAGCATTCCGATTCTTCTTATTGTGTTTTTTTTTCATGAATAGGTGCTGAAATTGTGCGTTAATTATGGCAAAGTTGGTCACCAAAACAGAAAGAAATAACATTGCTTCACTGCACAAAAAGAAGAACGGTTACGGCACCGTGTACTGGAGTTTTCCTTTCGACAAGCTGTATCATTTTCTACGCAAATAAGCGTAACCTAAGGGGATGACAAAAAAAAATGTGGCTGTGGTAGGAGTGTTGAAAGACATGCGTTTAGCCTGTGATTGTAGGAACGTAGTTGCTTCACCCGCGCCTCTAGTTCAGGGATAAAGACCTGTTGCCATACAGAGTCACGCAGAAATGCTGGCGAAATGCATAAAACTTTCTTTCGAACAATGTGTAAACAATAATAACTCCTTGCATATATGCATTTCGAAGTCACCTTTGCAATTCCTAATGTAGTGTTCTTCCAATGATAATGCACAGCCGCGATGGTATAACAAGTGAACGATCCGCGTTGCACAACTCATTGCAATCTGTTCAGAGAGAATGCGTAGCGGGCTCTGCACAGAAACTGGAACAGCTAACTGATATCTTAGTTGACGCTGTCCGTATCTTCAAAGGTGGCGTGATTTTCGCATCGCTTAGCCTCCTTGCACCGTGCCGTGGCATCCAAATTCATTGAGAAATGATAGTAAAGGGACGAGAATGTCCCATGTGAATAATGTGTCCTTGCGTAGTCAAATAGCTTGCAACTGCACCCGTATTTACCCTGTGGATTCGGTAAAAACGCTTCAGGTGAGCGTTCGTTCAGCTGAGCTTCAAAATTAAAGCTTTGTCCTTGTTGCATTTTATCCATAAGAGTTCTAACCCCATCTGATGTTCTAGACCTCACTACTGGACCGAAGACCCGCAATCTCAGACGACCCCACTAGACCAATTTATTCCCTCTTTCCTTGCAGCATTGGAAGAAACGGCCAAGCGTACTCTCCTAGAATGCGTCCAGACGAGTCTGCAAACAGAGGTAAGTTGGCTACTCTACAGGTCAAAAGGTTGCAGATATGCTGTGCAAAGACGCTGTGTTTTCACAGAATATCAGTGACTGCAGCCAGGCTATACAACTTCACTACCTAATAATTCATCCAGACAGTTTGATTAACTAGTGAAGAACAAGTTTCCTCGTCTATATCGTTTTTTTTTTTTTTTTGCTTTGTGCATACACTAGCCTTGTACTGTTCATTCTCACTTTACTGTGACAGCATACTATTAGGGATACAACAATAAGTCCCTGTTTGGGAATTAGTAAAAGGCAATGTGATCGTCCTCATTGTGTTAAGTATGGTTTATCATCATGCAAAGGCACTACTGCCTCAGGAATGTGCTGTGTGTGTGAAGGAAAATCCCACACATATCAGTATTGGAAAGGTGGATATGGAAAGGTGGATAGGTTGGAGTTTGGTTATGATGGCAATTATACAGCGTGGATATGAAATAGAGCTGCGCAGAAAGCACTAAGCACCCGTCTTGCGTAGTTCTTGCGCTCTTTATCATACAGTAAAAGTTTATGACGAATTCGAAAATAATGCGGAGTGCGCACCTTTACGAAAGGTTATTTGGACGCACAGAAAACAGCTCGCTGGGGAAAATCTCCGTGTGAAACATCTCGACAGTTCGCGCATGAAATGGTATACATCGTGTCATTCTATGCCAATGTGGTGCACGTCATTTCATGAGCGAATTGTGCGTATGTTTACATGGATGAAGGTGGAAACTTCGAGAGTCAGTTCAAGACGCACCAAAACGACTCCAGGAAGCAAGACGTGTCACTAAGCACACTTGCCGACCATTGCGTTTTGTCAGACCAATATATTAACTGGGATCAGGCACGTGCGATGGCATTAGAAAAGCATCTAACCACGCGTCTTATGGTCGCTTCAAGCGCATATTATGGCTGACAGTCTCAGCCGAAACGATTGTAATCAGCCACCTCTGTATGATAGGTATCGTGCTCACATTGTAAGACGTACTTAAGGATATTGTGGTCAATCTTTGGGCTCATTGCGAATGACGGGAGCCTATACACTAGCTTTACTAAATCTTTTGTGAACTGTGCTTGTCTTCATTTTTCATCTTGTTCCAATTATAGAACAGAGTAAGAACCACACAATACTTCTACATAAGATGATATGCTGCTGCATACCTTAATGCGTAAGCCTTCTTAGGTGACCCACCCGGGAAGTCTGTCCATCGGTCCGTTCATAATGCGTAACGTGAGGCACTTCAAAAAGAAA
The DNA here is from genome assembly GCF_023375885.2 of Dermacentor andersoni. NCBI lineage: Eukaryota > Metazoa > Arthropoda > Arachnida > Ixodida > Ixodidae > Dermacentor > Dermacentor andersoni. The sequence goes on along the minus strand of NC_092814.1, from coordinate 260,606,916 downwards.
AGGAAAACAGACTAAATTTGAAAGGAAAATTTGAAGAAAGAAATGCAGCAGAGCCAATGAGTTGGAATCTATATACAGCGAAGCTTTGTGTGAGTTCATAAAGAGCCGAAACAGGATTTCGTGTTTATTGAATTTCCGCACAAATTATCACGGAAGGCTTTAACAGACATTGTCGAGTGGCTAATTCAATGCCGCGGACGCCTCCGTAGTTGCGAGCGCCATCTTGTGGTGCTGCAAGGAACCCAGCAACGCGCTCGGCGCACGTGCTGCGCAGTGATTGGTTGGCCTATTCGGCTAGAGAATAGCCAGGCCGCAGCACCCACGGTCACGAAATCCAGCAAGGTTCGCAAAGAAAAGCATTGCGTTTAAAGCGTTGATCGGGGTGAGTTTCGAACTTAGGACCCCAAACTCGGAGGCCGAGTGTTTTACTCACTGGACTAAACATCCATGCTTGCGGAAGGTGAATATATCTGAACCATATGAATGCGTTGTACCGCTCTGTCTGTGTTGTCGCGCAACACAGAGAGATAAGCAGTAAATGAGTCACAAATGATAAGGAGTGATGGGGGTTTATATGGGTCTTGCAAAAGGATGGATAGGTGGGCTAGTTGGTAATGCATTATAATAAAAACTTAGAGCGCTAAAAACACACAGGACGTAGAAAAAGAAACGCACGCCACAAGGGCGCTTGGGGTGTGTTTCATTTTCTACGTCCTGTGTGTTTTTAGCGCTCTAAGTTTATGTTATGTTATATGGGTCTGATCGCGGCTGATAATCGTTCGACGCGGATGGCTGAGATGCTGCAGAGCGATAAGGGCTTACATTGGTCGGAGCAATTCTGACAAAGTTGACAAGGACGGACAAGGTTCGGATCGAGTCCGATAAGGTTTGAACAACCGATAAGGGTTGATAAGGTAGCATCATGTCCGATAAGATTGATAAGGACAGATAAGGATTGATACAGGTCCGAATAAGTTAATGCCACAAGACTGATAACGACCGATAAGAATAGATAAGGGTCGGATCGAGTTCGATAAAGTTGATAGCGACTGATAAGGGTTGATAAGGGTTTATACTGGTCGGATCAAGAGCCAAAACAGATTACAAGGCCAATGACGCAAACATTTAATGAACGGTCTACTACTTCGTGAATCACGGAAACAACGTACGTCGCATCGTATGCGGGGAAATGAGCAAGTGTCATAATGCTTACGCCTACTTAGACAACTTCAGTGGACTTTCTGAATTTCTTTTTTTGAAAACGTGTTAGCGAACAATGCCTCAGCTACGGCACTTAACACGACGTTAAGGCTCTTTGGTGCATTCCATGGCTATAGATAACTCAAAATAGACGGAAACACAACAGACAGACTACAGTAGTACTAATGTCGTCTGTCCCGCATGTTCCCGTCTATATTGTGCTGCCTATAGCCGTTGATTTCCCCGGCACTGTCACGTCGTCTCACCTGCACATTTATTTATTTACAGGAAAAGTACAATTTTCCCATATTTGGTGGCGCCCTTTACGAATACAATTATTTACTATTAGAAGTAGAAATTGTGGTTTCGCGATAACCAGCATAATTTATTTACGCTATAGTGGGCAACAGTGCAGCTGAAGCAACACCCTTTATTTCTGCCTTTTTTTCTGCAACCTTTTTTTCCGCGCTGTTAAATAAAAGTGGCTGAAATGTATCGCTTGCTCTGCAGACTAACCAAAAGCTGCACAACATGAAGGGACAACTTGAATGCGGAGACGTTTACTGCGTTTTCCTGGCAATCTGCCAGCGAAACAACGGTACACTGGTGAGTAAAATTTTGAATGGTCCTCTTGCCCCTTAGATCACATTTCGGTTCGGCAGAGGTTAAAAGCTCAAAGCTGGGTTTGTTGTGTTCATCCGTCTGTCCCTTCCGTTGCGTCGCATTTCTTACATTAAAATCGTCTTCGTCAGGGCCCCTCGCTATCCTCAGCTTCGCCCTCGTTGATTGGCGAAGGAAAACTAAACTTTGAGCACCATCACCACTGGCTACGTAACTCACGCCACTGTGGCAACGTTAAGTTAGGAGTCGGCCGCGCTGAACATTACGCGTAATCGCGCTGCTTTGGCACTCGGCAATTTGTCCGCACTTCTCGGCGCCGTGTCGAATGAAAGCGTTGACTTCAGTGAGTATTTACACAGTAAGCGACGCTGTAGCAGACGAAGACGACGTTGTGTGCATGCAAAGGTCATAAGGCGGTGGTATCCGCCTCAGGAGCCCGCTGCTCTCGTAGTATATGACTTAGAATTCGCTGAAGTTCGCGTATTTTTCAATTTACCTCTTTCCTGCGGTATTGTTTTTCTTAAATATTTTGTGAACGTACGAAACGATACAGGCATTATTAGGTATATTTAGTTATTGCAGCTGCTGTCATTTTCCCATAAGAAATCAAAGTGATGAATTCGTTTGCTGTTAAACGAATCGTTGCAAGCTTGCGGGCGAATCTATTGCCGAACCACAACTCTGGAAACAGACAATGTCAAATAATGACCATCAGTGCCACTCGTCTCTACAAATATCTGTAAAACTATCAGCCCGCCCTTTTGTATTGCGCGTGTTCACCACACAGCCAATAACTCATTTAGATTCAATTGCCCACATTCTAGTGCAGTTTCTGTATACGGTAGTCAATGTCTTGGTGCATCCTGATGGTTGCCTTTAATAAGGAGGCTGCCTTAGGCTGAACAAAGACTTGTACAATCAATTGACATGTAATTCAAACCTGCATAAGTTTGTCTTACAGATTACTGTCCAACTGTGTGCACGTGGGTGCTGTGAGCGTATTACATCGCCGTTTCCTTTTTACGTTGCTGCCTTCATTGTTTGCGTGTTAAGTATGATTGGGTGGAGATACACTGTGGTTATTCGATCCCTCGCAAACACTGTGTTTATTCCATGCAACAAATGCACCGTACTGTTTGCTTTCTGCGAGAGAAGAATATATTCATCTCCAGAACATCCCTGCTTCAGAAAGACAGCATTACTGTTTTTTCATTCACATCATAATAACTCAAATATAAATGAAACCAACTTATAGCAATTAACAGGGAAATAGGGCAAGGAGACGCAATCTCTCTAGCGCTATTTACTGTGTGCTTAGAAGTACTCAAGCTGTTATACTAGGAAGGATCAGGAATGAGGATCAAATGGTAACATCTCAGCAACCTGTGGTTTGCAGGTGACTGTCCTGTCTAAGAATGGGTTTGAAGATTATTATGCAGAAGACTATGGCAATGTTAAATATTTTGGTAAGAGAAAAAGAATGCCTAGTTGGCAATCAGCCTCTAGAATCTGCACAAAAGTGCGTTCATCCAGGCAAATTAGTCGCAAGAGCACGGAACACAAGAATGAATTCTACAGAACAATAAATACTGACGCCGGAACGCATGCGGAACACATTACCAGGTGATGACCAGCAGCTTACTACTATCCTTGAAACAGAAAGCGTGCAATCATTGGATTCTAATGGGGAGGAAACCCGGAAGTTAACAAAAAAGCGTAAGAAGTAGATAGGAACCCTGCAACGAGCGATGGAATGAAAATTGTTAGGCGCCAGGTTGAATGACAGGAAGGTAGCGGTGTGGTTTATAGAGCAAATGGGGGTAGGCGCTATTCTAGTTGGGATTAAGAGGAAGAAATGGAGCAGATAGGCAGGCCAAAAAACAGTTTGGTTTATTGGAGTTAAAAATTCAGTACCACACAAGAGAAATGCATTAGAGGAAACCAGAGAACCGAGTAGTCGATGACATTAGGAAATTTGCAGGCACAGTATGGAGTAAGCTTACGCAAGGCAGGAGTAATTGGAGATCGCTGGAATAGAGCTTCGTCCTGCAGCGGACATAAAATGGGCTGCAGCTCCTGCTGATTCTGTTACTGATCATGATGTCGACAGCGGATTTTCATGGCAATCCCGATTTCCCGAAGAACAACATGCTGTCCGTAATACTGAAGCGAAACGTAGTAACGGTTTTGTCCTCAGGCGGCATTCCAGATGAATCTTTGACATGGACATCACTTTTTGATCAGTATTATTCGCCAAGTAAGCTACAAAGAAAGCAAACATAGTACAGGGCCATTATTACATGTAATAAATGTAGTTTTCGGAAACAATCGAATCAATCCGGCGATGGTGATTCGCCCGCTGTGGTAGATTAGCGGCCACGGCGTTGCGATGCCGAGGACGCGGGTTTGATCCCGGCAGAGGCGGCCGCATTTCGCTGCGAGTGAAATTCATAGACGCGCGTGCAGTTAGACTTAGGTGCCCGTTAGACAGGTGGTCAAAATTAATCCGAATTTCCTCAATACAGCATACCTCACAATCAGATCGTGGTTTTGACACGTAAAACCCCAGACAGCGCTTGTATCGTCTTTCTATTTTTGTCTCTTTGTTTACCACGTGCTGCTAGCATGGTAAGTTCGAACTAGCCGTATTCGCCATTCTTTTGCAGTTCAAAATCCCAGAATTTAAGTTTAATTTTTGACGGCAGTGAACCTCTGCAAAATTATCCTTAACACGCGAATAACCAAGGCAGCAACGCAAGGAAACAGGAATAAGCCAAAGACATTCACGTGCACAAAGTTGTATACTACATGCAAAGATACACGAAGGAACTCCTAAATTACATTAGTGGGAGCTTTTGCTGAGATAAAGGCAACTTCCTTCTTAAAGGCAACTCAAGATACAAACACTGGCTAACATCCGAACCAATGGCACTAGATGGTGAACCCTGCAGTCTAAGCAAGCCAGTGAATCTCTTGCTAAGAAGCACAACAGCAAAACTCTGGTTAATTTATCCAGCCACTCTTTGGGAACGCCCTGCTCTTACCCGCCATACTCGAACTTTGTCTCATGGATGTCTCATGCGTCCATGAGACACCCATGTATCCTTACATATATTTATTAAAAAGTGCAATGCCGCACGCATGCTTACATATAGGAGCCATAATCGTATTAAATGGGTACGTTTACAGGATATGCTCGTAGGAAAAGGCGTCGGCCAATCCTGACAGCGGAGTAAAATTAACAAAGGCGACTAATCAAAACTTTTGGAACTTTGTCTGCAGAGAACTCATTAACAAAGCTGCCCGGAATGTTTGTTCTCGATTTGACGCCTGTCCTCACGAAATCCTCTGTATTGTACGAACTGATTTGTGAACGCGGGCTCAGATTTATAAGCCTCACGCAGCAGTATAAGCAATGAGGTCAGTTTGGCCTCTAAGTTTCCATAGTTCAATTTTGAATCCTGGACATTATTTTTCTATTTTTTTGCAGGAGCTTCCCCCTTCAAACACCCTATTCACGGTAAGCAGTATTGTTTTCGCTCTACCTAAGAGTATTAAATGCCACCAGGACATCACTGACCACCGACTTGACCTCCGTGACTTGCTTTTCTCTCTCTCTCTCTCTCTCTCTCTCGAATAAACGAGCACCAATATTCTTGTTGCGCTCAATCTGTAATGCCTGGGCAAGGATAGTGCCAGCGAAACCATAGCGTTTATTCTCTCGGAAAGCCCTGTATGTCAAAAAATCTGGTGTTTAGGATTCGAATTGATTCTTGTTATGTGAGCAGCGTTCATTTCCTGTAGTCTGTAATGCAAGCAAACACTGTCGTGAAGCAACTAGAGCCATATATTATTCAACGCTGTATTTTACGCACAGTATAGCATTCATAACGACTGCGTGTAAAAGCAAACAATAAGGAAATCAAAAGCTTAAGTAGTAATAGACACAATACTTTACTTATACTCGTTGAAATTAAACAAGTAAGATGTGATAGTTTGTTACAAGTACTACCATTTATGTTTTACCGCTTTGGAAGTCGAGAGAACAAAGCAACACACGTGAGAAAAAACGCTCAACTTTAAAAGTCTCTCAAGGGGCCATGAACCATTTTTCATCGAAATTGAGAAATACATTAAAAGTCAAAATATGCTGTTTCAGAAATACTTTGGCAGAAAAAGTACTTCAGTGCGTTCAGCAGAAGCGCAGTTATTGGCAACCAAACACCACCCTTCGCGGTGTTTCCGCACCTCCTTCAAGGCCTTTCACTGCGAAGGCTACGGGGGAGCGAAGTGTGCCCACAGCGCGCCGCCTGCTGAACGCCACCGTATCACCCGTTTAAAATGTGATTTTGGACGCCCACGTAGACGCCACTACTTCCGATTTCGGCGCCTACGACGCGCCAAACGTGGCCAAACACCGTTGTATTCAGCGAACCGCGGTGTGCTTAGCCAGCGGATTCGTCCCGGCACCCCGCGGCGGCCGCGGTATCTATGCGCCACGTAGCCGACCGCAGCTATACGTGTAATGGTAGTGCGTACGCTCAACCGTTTGCTGTGTGCACGACAGGGCTTGAGTGTGCGCCCGCGCTCGTATGATCCAGTCTGGCCGTACCGCGTGGTGCGGACCGGCTTTGTCCTGCACCAGCTTCACCGACGGATAGATGCCACATGCAAATTGCGCATTTTGAAGCTCCAGCAACCGCTCAATACGAAGCGAAGTCGGCCAGCGTGTCTTACCAGGCGGGGCCAGGAGTCGACCTTAAGTTTCGCGTGGTTCGAGGCTTTGGTCGCGCAATATCATTTAAGTTCGAGACTAGTTGAGTATTCAAAACTGTAGTCCAAATTGGCGAGACCCGACGCCTATGACACACAAGCAGGGTGGCCGATATTCAATGTACACGCGGGCCGCCGACGCCGAGTGTGAGAAGACGATAGTCGGCTTCTTCCGGAAGCACGTAATTCTTATCGAAATTCGAAAGCAGATTTTCGCTTATTTCAGCCTGTTTATTAAACTGCGTAAATAAATGTACACAGTAACAGTAGGAAGAAGCGCACTGATCCAAACAGCCTACTTGATTGATGTCAGCTATTGGCCAATAGCAGCCGCGTATGGGAATCCGCTTTATTACGAAATAAAGCGTCCAGGAAAGAGTGAGGACAGGCCCTTCTGGTGAAGAGAAAGCGTTTGAGATAAAAGTGACCTAGCGCTGCGCTTGCGAGCTCCACGCACCACGCACGACTGCAAAACTTTGCTGAGATGTTTACAGCAGCGTATGCTACCCGCGGACTGCATTTACACGCATTCTTATGCAGCGAAGTGTTTGCTCAATTGTTGTTTAAGAGAACGTGTACAGATTTCGGGCTGAAACTTGTCACACGTATGTCTAGACCATATACTCATTGAAGCATTTGCATTAATGGCTTCTTTCAGGTTCTGAAACGCAAACTTAAGAGCGTAAATTCCAAGGAGGCGTGGTATGCTTTTACCGGCTAGTCGTATTAACAGGCTATAGTCACACTTGCAGCTTTGTAGACAGTTTTGCTGCGATCCTGCACGGCCGTCCAAGTCTCAAAGTATGGACAGCTGGGCTAGTTGGTTGTGATTAGGATTATGAAACATCGTTCCAGCGCACAATTGAACACGGACGAACACGGACTTTTCTCGTCCGTGTTCAATTGTGCGCTGGAACGATGTTTCATAATGCGTCCAAGTCTCCCTATATTGGCATTAGGAGGTGCTCTTCTTGGCGTCACCATTTTTTTTTGCCCCATTTTAGGAGACTGAAAAGGCTGACCTGCGCCGTACTATCCTAACCTGCCGTGACAACCTCCTGAACCAGGCTAGCAAGACTACCTGAATACAACACATACGTGCATGTACAAGTTGTATTGATTCGGAAATAAAATCCTTGCAGTGAAGAAGTCTTGCAATTCTTGTTCGTCGACCTGTGCAGCTCGATCGAAGCCCGGTGCGGCAGAACACTGAAGTCGTAAAAGAGCGGCAGCAGTGGAAGTTGTGTGTCTTGGTGCGCTGACGTAAGGATACAACAAGGTGCACCGAGGGCACAATGCGTGCCGACGTTATGTTGTGCAATGTACGCTTTTGACACATCTGAAAGCTTCTCATACGAAAACGTTAATAAGTAAAGGGAACGGTGAAACTTTTCCCAAGAATTGAAAAAGAATAAACGCACGAAGCCATAAAACTGTGCCCCGAAAATGGTATGTCGCTCACACTGCTAGAGGCCGCCATTGCATAATCACGACCATCACGCCTCTTCGGCTTTTGGCAGGGCATGCAGCATGTAATCATAATCATCATCATCCCCCTGTTATTATTATTATTATTATTATTATTATTTCATGGAGACAAATAAAAACAACGCAAAGTAAAAGAGAATACGAAGGCACAGTACAGTGTACACAAATTACAGTCTAACAAACCAGTCGAGTCCTGTTGTTGAGAATAATTCTATGACAGCGTTGTGGGCCTCGTATCGAATTGCTCGAAGGATTAGAAATAAGAATTTGGTGAGGGAAGTTTGTGAAAGACCAAGCTGGTGGAAAAGAGCGCCCATATAGAAAGTAGGGCGTTTTCCCAGGCGCAAAACTAAGACCTCACGAGAAACGCGGAGACGACAATAATATTAGAAAAAGTGATGGAAACAAGCACACAGCTAAGAAAGCTCAAAATGTTTTGGCAGGTGCTTGAAATTTTCAATGCCGAAGCTGTGGTAGTGATAATTGCCCTCAAAAACATGGGTGCAAGCTTTTCTCCAAAAAATGCATCGGTGGAAAATTTTGACATTTTCGGCTCAATTTGGCTGCTTCGCCATCACGCGATACACCGCGGCGATCTTAAATTATGGGGTTTTACGTGCCAAAACCACTTTCTGATTATGAGGCACGCCGTAGTGGAGGACTCCGGAAATTTCGACCACCTGGGGTTCTTTAACGTGCACCTAAATCTAAGTACACGGGTGCTTTCGCATTTCGCCCCCACCGAAATGCGGCCGCCGTGGCCGGGATTCGATCCCGCGACCTCGTGCTCAGCAGCCCAACACCATAGCCACTGAGCAACTACGGTGGGTACCGCGGCGATCTTGACCACCCACCCCTCCGAAGACTCGAAGTTTCGAAAGTCACGAAACACTGGCATGGCACGCATTGTTCCACCACTTGACGGGCTTAATGAGCGATGACGCGGCGAAAAAGTAACAAACCATCGCGAAAACCTAAACGAGGAACCCACTTTCGCATTATCGCAAGAGGCTGGTAGCAGTCACCTCTTGGCCATCACTCGCGCGTCTCGCTCTTGCTGCGGCAGAGATCCTATCTCAACTGAAAATTGAAATTGAATGTAAACTGAGCCTCTTCATTTAGAACACTTCATAGCGGCGTAGTGTTCGGAACTCAGTATACGCCATATGTTGCGACTCAGTACAGTGTGTTGTGCAATGTGTGTCGTGATGACTGCATTATTGTAAAATGTCTCTTACAGACACGGTAATGTTTAAAAAAAATATGAAAACATAAAGACACACGGGATATGAACACTTGTACAAAAATAAAAAAAATGATACAAACGCAGTAGGAACATCAAGATTATGGACGCAAGATGATTCACAAAAGCAAATCTCCTTGTGCACTTCTACAAAACAAGCAGATATTTACCTGCAAAATTATTGAGCAGAAATGAGATGCAGTACATGGTTGACTGTGTAGAATAGTTATTGAGGATTGGGTGTATGCGAAGTATTCGTTGACACTGATGCTACAGATGATGAGACTCTCTTCAGTGATGCAATGTGTAAAAAAATTAATTGAAAAGAAATGGGTTAAAAAGCTTGGTCGAGCGCTCTTTTAGAGTAATTGGTCACAACTTGAAAGTGAAACGTGTATCCTCAGCCATGTTGCAATTTCAGCGATTTTGTCACTAGAATTAACTACTTTATTGTTTGTTTAGCGACACCATACTCAATTTAGCGAACGGTGAAACTTTTTAGCCACGTGATAGAACAATCGGCTACAGTTTAGCGCCTTCGAAGTTAGGAAAGTTGCTTCGAAAATAGTCTTCTTGAAGGCACTTTATTATTCAGTAATTACATCTGAGAGACCGAAATTAGCTGATTGACGAGTTGTATTTGTGACCATGATGAAGCAATGGTTGCCTTCACAAGATTCACACTGTGCTCGCAAAATGCGTGTATTTCTTTTTTTTCTTTATGAAACTCATTTGGATGGGTCTTAACGCTACGGATACGGCCCTTTCACTAAATACGTTCGATTGGTGGACATTTACAAACTTTGCTGCACTATTTAGAAGGCAGCAGGTGAATATTAAGACCGATGGATTGTAGAAAGGTGTGCAAAACAACGTCTTCTTGGGCAAGTTGATGCTTAACCTTGCTGTACGTTCTGTTTTTGGAGCGTGATTTAGAACGTGAGAAAAGAAAAGGGGAGACAGTGAAGAAAAGGGGAGACAGCCTTCACTGTTTCTCCTCTGTCATTTGTCCACGTCCAGCAAGCTTACTGCGCAGTAAGCTTGCTGTACATTTTTGTTCCAAAATCAATCAGATAAGGAAGCGCTTCTTTATCTGATGGATTTTGGACAAATTAGTTCTGCGAAGAGCCTTCAGGTAGACTAAGCGGCGGAAGTGTAGTACTTTACTTGTGTAGATATCACTTAATTACCATGCGACCTTAATTAACATGCGACCTTCTTCGTCTGGCAAAATTTTGCTATCCTTTCAAGAGTGGCGAGAACTAGAAAATTTGCAAGGATGATGTCGAACAAGTGTTTCTGTTTCCTAGGAAAATCAGACCTCACAATCTGAGGGTAAAGGCTGAATTTGAGCAGTCCGCATCCGTTGTTATGTAAGTATAACAGTAAAGTAAAAGCCCACTACACACTGCTGGTAAATTGACTCATTATCCTCACTCACACTGACGCTAGCCAAACATGAGAGGCTTCAGTAAATAATTCAGGCCATGTTAGAGCCTATTATAATGTTCCAGAACGCCTACGCTACCTAAAATTTACTCGAAAGCTTTAGCGAGAGTTCTGAAGATTTTCAAGAAAATTTAGCGGTCATTTCGCGTACTTTCATCTCATTTTAGCGAGAAGCTTCGAAAATTTACAGCACCACTGATTCTAAGAACCAGTGGCAGCTTCGCTGCTCATTCACAAATAGAAATCCATAATGGTGCACAGCCTTTTATTAATTAGTCTCACCCAAAGGGCAAAGCAATGACAACGACAGGGAGCACGTTAGACCTGTCATGCTGCTGCGCAGTGTAAACAGCACCCCGGACACTAGGCGTCACAGGTATACCCGACGCGACGGTAAGTGCGTATGTGGCGAAACAGCGCCGTTAGAGCTATGGTGGTATCGCATGCTCGCGCCTATAGACATTTTCAAAGGTGAGAAGTCCCGCAAACGGCGTGAGCCGCTACGGCGCCACCGAGCTGTGACGATTGCCGAAGCACCACACAATGTCGTCACCCGTGAACCCCGACTAAATTTGAGAAGTTTGAGCGCAAGACACTTCCAAGAACTACCATCTATACTACCCTTACATTTTTCCAAGCTACTTAACATGTTGTATACACGACTACTCAGTGGCAAAACAAACGATACCGAAATTTTCTGCTTGAAAGAAATATATGACACCAAGAGCCTAATTATTTAAATAAAGCAAGCATTTCCTACCTTTCTATGACTATTTGCTTAACCATTGGGTGGGATAAAGACGGTAAAGTATCGCCATCTGGCGAATATGCATGATTATTGCATGACGTACGTACATGTGACCGATTTTCGATGGACCCCATCATAAAACACCTTCGTGTTAAAAAAATTTGGAGGACGCTTAAGCTTCGCCTTTAAGAGTGAAACGCGATAGCATTCAAAGATCCCTGACTGCTTCTCAGACTTCCCGGCAACTGCAGCGTATGTAACCGTAACGTTTACCGGCAAACGCTGTGCACGAAGGCGGGCTTTCTGGTAGAAACGCGGCCTCTTGCGTGGGCTGCGATGTGGTGGAGGCGAGCGCCATCCGGAGGTGTTGCAAGGAACTGGACGCGCCACTCCATGGCCTCCAAGATATTCGCGCGCAGGCGCGCGCAAATGGTGGACACCGTGGCCGGTCTGTGAATGGCAGAAACGCTGGAACAGGGGTTTGTTTGAGTTTTCGCGTAACAGAATTATGTTTTCTCGTATATACAAATTACAGTCAGACGCTACCATGTCTGCAGGTTGTGTGCAAGTCGTACTTTACAATTTTTCTACGTATTTTAGCTTGAGAAATTGAATTATTTCAAGAACTTCCTTGTACCACATGCAGGGCCTCGGTATGGGTGGTTCGAAAATCATCTTGTTGAGACGACGTGCGATGCAGGGATGCCGGACGCGGAACGCCGCACGCCGGACGCGGGACGCCGACGCTGACGCTGACGCCGGATTTTCTGCGACACGGGGCTCTTAATGCTATCTCGTTAAAAATCAATTCTAGGGTCTTACGTGCCGAAACCACGTATGATTATGAGGCACGACGCCGCGAGGGGCTCTGTAATAGTTTTGACTATCTGGGGTTCCTAAGGGTGCATCAAATCTGAGTAGACAAAAGCGTTTTGCATTTGGTACCCATCGAAATGTGACCGCCGCGACAGCGATCGAGCCCGTGAGCTCAAGTTCAACAGGGCAACGCTGTAGACAGTGGGGTACTGCGGCAGGTGGTGTTGGCGGTGGTGGTGTATTAATTGTCGCTGTAGGCGGACTTAGTTTGGCGATCGAGTCCGGAAATTGCTCCGCCTGAGCGTCTGTTGCAGCGCAGTATCACTGAGGTAGTTACACACGTCCCGTGAATCAGTGCCTGGGTGCACAATTCGCATGTGATGGTATCATTACTGACCGAAAGTAAGCGTGGATTTCCGATTTGATTACTTGATCTCTCCTCACAAAGTAACAAAATCTTTAAAATAAAGTCAAGAAAGTCGTATTCGCCCTTTCTTAATTTATTCTTGCTTCTGCCGCTTCATCATGTTTCTCCTTATTTTGGGAGGCATTCATTTTCGGCATCGCTTCGGCATGTTCCTCTTTGTGATCAGAGCCACTTATTCTCAGCATGGAACAATATGCGGCCAGCATGAGTTGTTTATGCGTGCGCTGTTAATTAATTGACTGCTGCATCTAAGATACGCACTTTATCTCCGAATAAGCCTTGTACTGACACTTCGCAGTGGGAAGCCAGTGCCTTCAATGGAATGCTGACTGGATTCCCTAGCGTTTTCATAACTTCTCTCTGTATGAATACTGAGACTCAAGCTGACCGGTGTGAAACTAGTAATAACCTGGGACGGATTCTTGAAAACTTTTCATTCCTAGGAACAATTTTGCCGCTTCCAGTGGCTTTCACTGATAATATGGTCTCCATCATGATTGGCCTTTTGTTTTTCTTGTAAACCACTCTAACGCATAAACTGTTCTGTGGATACGGGCCCTGTACGCTCAGTGAACCGCTGCTCGTAGTATAGCCACTATAGCTCGCTCTGCCTTCCATTTTGCGTTAAATGAAAAGCAGCAGCAAACACCACTTTCAGGCGTAAACATGATTCCTACACCCTGTGAATATTACGCATGGTAGGGTAAATTTTTATTTGGATAGGGATGACTCATCAGCCTGTTTTGAGAAGTGCCCTACGGGGAAGAAAGTAAACTAGATCACGGCTCACCAAGACGGCCTTCCGTCGAGAATGCACGGTGAGAGTCAAGCGCCGGTGCGATGGGCCACCGATCGGATCAAGCTCTCGTACTTGGGCTTTTTATCGATGCGTTCGTGTCACGCCACTGCGTGTGTCGGACGGCCGCAAATAATTAAATACTTATATTTTGGCATTTACGTGCCAGAACCGCGACCTGATTATGATGGCACGCCGTAGTGGAGAAACTCCGGATTGATTTTGACCAGCTGGGGTTCTGGAAGCGCGCCCAATGAACAGTACACGGGCGTGTTTGCACTCGACCATCCGTCGAAATACAACCACCACGGCCGGAACCGAATCGGCGACCTAGTGCTCAGCAACGTAACGCACCAGTCACTGACCTACCGCAGCCAATTGGCCCCAAATGTGACACGCTTTAGAGTGGCACGGCAGAAATTGATACTGGAAACGATAAACGAGGGAAAGAAAAGGAAAGAACAAGTACTGACCGCGTCGTCAGTGGTCACAACGGGCACATTTGGTGCAATAGTGCGCGCTAAATATGAACTGACAAAGTATCTCTCGTGAGCGCAACGTAACGCTAGGAAAATCGCAGCGCGAACAATGTCCTTTTTTCTACTGAAAGATTACACCGTCGATGTGGATTATATTTCGAAAATACGCAACGACGTATATTTATGCAGATATCATAAACATGAAAGTTAGAAAACAAAAAGGTATAGAAGCGTGTTTGAGGGCCGAAAAATAACAAGGTTCGTCTCAGACAAGTTCGTGCAAAAACAAGGCTGTTGGCGAAATAACCGAAAATAGCACAGAGAATTTTAAAAAATGTAAAAAGATCATTATATTTTAAAACGTTCTCAGACGAAAATGCGCTCTCAATGCAATCCTATCTGGGTTGCCTTTTATATCCCAGGTATATTACCTAAAGGAGACGGAACAAGGTTCTAACGGCGCGTTGCACACAGGACAGTCGCCGAACTTCAACTGAGCTTTACTGAGTAAAAATTACACGAGCAGCAGTTTCTGCCCAGAAACATTAGAACCAACATCGCCACAGCGTACTTTGTCAGCACAAAAGCAGATTATCATGTCTCACTTGACTACTGAAAGTCCAGATCTCCGCAAGACTAAAGACATTTTTTTTTAACCACGCTCAAGCACATTTCACGCTCATCATATCCACGGACTTCGATACTTATTGCGCAAGCAAATATATCACTTTTCTTTATAATTGAAGTGACGTGGTGCTAATGCAACTTTCTACTTTTTTATACAACATGCCTCAAACAATAACCTCTCATTTTGTGCCTTGAAGCTTCCGAGTATGCAAGTGTCTCTGTACACTGGGTACACGGGCACCTTTTGCATAGCGAGCCTAGTGACCCCCCGCTACGAGAGCCTGCACCTTTGCTCGATGCTCCCTGAAACGGTCATTGACACATCGACCAGTCTTGCGGACGTAACATTTGCCACAAGAGAGCGGAATGACGTATACCACCTGCTTTTGGCAGCTCACAAGGTGCGCAACATGCTTTGCTCGGGAAGGTGGTCTACTCGTAAAACTTTACACTTCCCGAATATGTCACACCTTTGTGCATTGTAAGGCAAGTCTAGTACGTAAGGTATTATTTTGAAGTGAAACTAAATTACTTAACGACCTCTTAGTACTATTTGACCAAACGAGGTTACAATAGCACAGGTGAGTAGCAAATAGGGCCTTATAAACAATAAGTTTCTGTGGTAGTGGTAGTAACCTCTGGAATCTGCGCAACATACCTAACGCTTTACTAAGCTTATTTCGTAAGTAACCGTTGCATAGGCGGAGCGTTTTCATCTCCCTGGGGGGGGGCTGAGGCCTGACCAGCTTTTCGAATGCCCCATGTATGTATATATATATATATTTCTTGCACTTGAAGAACCTTCGTGTGACCTCGAAGAATTGAGCACGACAGAGATGGCGTTATGCGAGTATATACACGCCCTCATAGTATGAGACAGTTCAATTTCACAGCCTTAGCCCTCTCGGTGGCGTAATCTGCCTTCGTGTAATTGTCGCATACGTGACTATCACTAATACTGCTTTTGACTTTTCAGCGAAACTGCAGCCCCCCTCTCTCTCTCTCTTTCTGAGTCCAAGTGTATGTGTTGCTGCGCATGACTGCTGTTGATTCTGATGTCGAGTGAGTCCGGCTTGGCCTCATTTCGGTCACTGAGTGAATTATAGTGTTCCCCAACTATCATGCACAAAGACTTAAAAAAAGAGCAGTTGCGTTGCTCGAAGAAAACTTCGTGCACATTGTTTCCAGTACAGTGGAGTAGCCGCCACTAATTTTATCGTTAATGCGATTTAATTCGGTAATTGCAATTAATTACGTTACTCGAGAACTACTGTCCTAATATTCAAAGTGCCAATGAGGCATTTGTAGGCACCCCAAAATGACATCTAACTGCTGTGTTTTCAGCGACGTACTAATTGCGTACAATCTTTTTCCGACTGGCAAAAAAGCCTCACGAACTATGAAAAATACCACCCGAGTGCGCTCCCACACGCATCCCCATAAAGGAACGTCCGCAAATAAGCTGATCGAAAGCAACTGCATTGCGAGTCGCAAAGCCAAAGAGACGGCGCGTCACCTTAATAATGGTACCAGAGGAGCACCAACAGCAGGTTTCGCGGCTTCGCAGCTATTCTTGCCTCTCATTTCTACGTCACACTTATTATCCATCTTTCAAGGCCGACTGATCACACTGACAACAAAAGTTCCTTGATAACGCGGCACGCTCTGACCACCCACCTAATGCGAAAAGCAATGTAATAGGCATAGAATGTGTCAAAATGCCGGCTTTGCTCGCACCGCATCGAAAGAGTGCGCGCGAAGCTATATTTCGTGCCAGAAACTTCCTTCGGACCAAAGTCAAATTAAAGTCACCGTCTTATTTTTCATGAAAGTGTATACGTGCTGCAAAAAGAGGTAAGTGACAAAAAATAAAAGCGAAATAAACAGACCGGGAAGCGACCAACCTGTAGAGAAAAGACAAAACCGATGCGTTCAAGAAAGTACATATACCACTTATAAATGAGCCGAATTGCAAATCAGGATGTCTCCACCAAAAAAAAGAAAAAAAGAACATCAGATGTTAGTATGCCCTCATTAAATATGAATTCGTAAGCTCCGATGAACACCAGCCTAGAGGACGTGTTCGAATAGGTTTCCTTTTGCAGCTACGCAGTACTGTCCGTTTTATAACATCTTCATTAGCTTTCTTGATGACCGATGCCGGAATTCTATGGCAGGTATCCGTTATCCTTGCCTTCAACTAATGCGACGTCCGTCTGGATCATGTAAGTCCGATGTTTCACATAACCCCAAATACAGAAATCAAGTGTAGAAAGGTCAGGTGACCTAGCCGGCCAATATACAGGCGCGTGCCTTCCAATCTATTGCGTATGAAAAGTCGCATCCTGCCAGGTTCGTGCTCGGCTGCTGCTGTGTACGGGTGCCCCATCTGGCGTATACCACAGAAGTGAAAGACGTTACAGCGGGAGTTCGTTGAAAAACTCATTTACCACTCCTTCAAAGATTTTGTTCACGTAACACTGTCCAGTCAGTCATGGAAGAAGATGGGACCGATTATAGCACCGAGGTAAATTCCGAACCACACATTGAGCGACCACTGGTACTGGTGCCGATTGCGCTTTACCCAGTGTAGATTGGGGTTCCTCCAATAATGTGCATTCACTTATTAATTCATTCATTCATTCATTCATTCATTTACAAAACTTTATTAGAGTCCTGAAGCCCGGTCTTTTCAGACCGAGGCGGGCCGCGTCCGCATCGGCACCGTCAGGCCGAGCCTTATGGGGCCATCGTGGATCTTCTGGGCAGCCTGTAGTTGACCTTGATATGAAGAGCTTGTTATCAACTTGTGCCAGTAAATCCATTTTTCTTCGGGGTCGGCGAGAGTCGCGGGACAGCCCGCCAGCATGTGTCTGATGTCAATGATGCCATCGCACACGTTACATTCTTCCCTACTTTCTCTTTCTGGGAGGATTTTATTTAAGATTTACCACTCGGTATTTCGTAAATAGTGTGTATTATGCAAATTTACCTAGGCGTTTCTTAGAGAATTGGCTTCATCTATGCGCATGATGTTGCTCAAAAAGTCCGGTGACTCACCGGCTTTCGTGAGCACCCCAATTCGAGAAATCTAGACGATTCTACAGGTCCCTATCTTCTTAGCATTGGTGCTGTTTATGGTGGCAGGGGTGAAAGGCCGTCATTTAGAATCGTCCATACTGATGACTTGAAAATTGGTACCTAGGTGGCCACGTCCCGCACGCTAGCATGAAGGTTTGAGGACATAAAGGCTAGAACATCCGTGCGTATACGCTAGGACTCAAAGATGAGTCCTCCGCCGCTGTTTCTTGAAGCTGCCGTTTTGTCTCGGGGTTTCGTAATTTCTGATGATAGTCGATGCGTTTGGTCTACTGTCACACTTCCATGACTGATATATATATTTGCGGCCTTGCTCTTGATGACATTTGTAGTTCACAAGGCAAGGATCCTGTTTACCTTCTGATCATTATAGAGAAACAGATGGCGAATGAGGCGAAATAAAACGCACCTTTAGACCTCTGCACAGAAGTTGTCAATTCGCTTTTGTGGTGATAGTTTTTGTAACAAAAAAAATCCGCGCACTCTATCTACGCTAAGACAACAGCTATCACAGATTGTTTCAAACTAACACTAAACTCGACGTGTACATCGGCCGGGGCGCGGCAGATATAAGGCAATAGCTTGATCATGATGTTTTTATTTATTTCCTGTATTTCGTTCTGGATAACCCGGCGGGCGCCTGTTCGAGGGCACTGCTTTATGATCCAGGTAGGAGCGCAGTCACGTGATATTCTCCATATTTCGCGGTGTTTATTATCAGTAGGAAAAAAATACTACGCAATTAATACGTCCCTGAAAATACCGCAGTTAAATGTCCCTTGGCTGCGCCTTCAAATGCCTCATTGACACTGATAATTAGGATAGTACGTCTCGAGTTAGATAATTAATTACAATTAACTAACTAAATCTAAGTAATGAAAAATATGCTGTCACCTACTCCACTGTACTGTAAACAATATGCACTAGGTTTTTCTTCGAGTAATGCGCTGCTCTTGTTTTAAATCTTGGCGCATGACAGTTAATTGGGACACGCTGTATATATTTATGAACTTTGCTTGCTACTGCACGATGTTTCCATCCCTAATAAATGTTGTAAATGATTAGAAATTTTTTTTTCATGAGTTGTTAGCATTGCTTACTGGAAAGAGAAGCAATACTGAGACATACAACATTCACGCGCATTTCACACACCATTCATAAAAGACTGCTGAAGGGGTCACTGAAGTCTGTAGGTTTCTTACATGGTCAAAAAAGCACGCGAAGTAATATGAAGTGCGTTGACCATACAGCAACATATTCATTCTCTAGGCATAGGCTATCCATACCTTTAGAAATAATTTGAATTGGCTACCTCCATGTCTTTCAAACATATAATAAATTTTGTCCTGTGTGTATATTTAAATATATTGTGTGTGTGCATGATGTTTGCAGTGGAAATTTAAAACAATGTTGACGTGAGAAAATACGGTTGAGGCAGCCACCGCTGAAGCTTCTAATGCGCGTGTCCTCCTATTGTGGGGATTTGCAGGAATAAAGCGAAAGTCTGAATTAAAAGCCGTGCGCGTCCCTGCCAACAATGATGCAGTAAGCTATTAGCCCCAGTAAAAGTTCAAGTGAAAGGGTCGAGGAACGTCAAAAGAAACCTCAAATGTTGTGGGTCACAAAGCTCTGATAATGGCATTTTAGGTGTGTGTGTGGGTGGGGGGGGGCGGATCCCCCCCCCCCGGAAGTTCCGGAGGGGGTTCGGGCCGCGGAGCCCCCACGTAGTCGGCGCCTATGAATCGGTGTGATGGTCCCATAGCATCCGTTTATGAAAGATAACACCCAAAGTTTTTGCTGTAGCGGAAAGTTCTATTCTCGTGTCATTGTGAGGCACTGAGTGAGATCACAAGGTGTGGATTTCGCTCTAAAGAGGACCGCTCTTGTCTTGGAGCAATTTAACTAGAGAGAGAGCTTTTTACCGGCGAGTTATATATTTTGCCAAGTATTTCATTTGCCAAAGTGATGAGTTCATTCTCCTTAGTTCCTGAGAAAAATAAACTAGTGTCATCTGTGTAAATAATATAGGTAGTGGAATCACCAATATTTACAATGTAATTTATATGAATGATAAATAGAAGTAGTCCGAATTAGCTACATTGAGGCACACCCTGCTTAATACGTTTAAACGAAGATCATTTCCATTTATTGATACGACATTGCTTTCTGTTGGTTATGAAACATTTTATTAAACTTAAAACTACTCCGCGTGTACCATAACAATTAAATTTTTCTAATAGTGTTCCATGGTTAATTCTTTCGAAAGCTTTTGAGAAATCAAGGAATACTCCCAATGTTAGTTTTCTTGTCTCTATGTTTTTTCAAAATTGGTTCTTTTTGTTGAAAAAGCGAAGTTTCAGTGGAGCAGCTTGACCTGAAACTATACTGACATGGTGTTAAAACATCATATTTATTAAAGAAAGCAGTCATCCTGAGGAGAATAATTTTTTGTAAACCTTTTGAAAACAATGGAGGAATTGAGATTGGCCTATAGTTACTTAAATTATCTATTTCTCCGCCTTTGTGCATCAGTTATCCTTGCAATTTTAGTCTGTTGAGGAAAGATGCCAGACGTTAAAGAGATGTAAATGTTGTAAAACGCGCCGTTATAACCATGTTCCATCAAGCCAGCGACCAACTTGTCCAAGTGTGCGTGTGTGTGCGCGCGTGTGTGTGTGCGTGTGCGTGTGCATATAGTTGGTTCTGTTCGATGAAATATAACAAGGATTTATGGTGCGGACCATAGATCCACAGATGGTAGTCGGATGGGCGGCTTGGGTGTAGCCCCTGCTACGAAGCCTTACAACACTGTTACTTTGTGGAAGGCGTTTACCCAGATGGTTGGGTCCACCATCAATATCCTCCCGAAACCTCACCATCGGTGAAGCCACTGTCCAGCTAAAGCTGTTTTGTAACGTGGTGTGACGAGGGTAACTAGTCGTACTCAAACAAGCTAGTCATGCTGAACACACTGTCCACTTCTGTTTACAAGTGATCAAAAAGACAAAAACGCGCACTGTGGGGTATAGGCGTACAATCAGGCTGTGGGAAAGGGCGCCTCCCCAAGATAAACGTATCCGCTTAGCTTACAGACAAAAAGGATCAACTGTGGGGAAGAAAGAAAAAGCAAAACGCCCAGAGATTAACAGACGGGTCTAGACAAACCAGACCAGCGGCGTCCCATCCACTGCGCGCCTCACCATACTCTCTAGAAGGTTATGCATCCCAGAACATGGTGATGGTCTGCACTTTCACACGATAGCGTCGCAGATCGCCATGTTAGTGTTTCCCGGTTTCTCTGGTTCCATTGACCTTTAGATAAACTTGTTTTGCCATTATCTGAAATATGAGCAGGAGATGCCACGCATGCTACATTAATACCTAAATAATGTCTTACGCGCTAAACTCAATATGTAGCACGATACTTGTTTATAAAGCACTAACGGGTGGCGTTTCTGAAGAACGGAAGGTTGCAAGGGTAATTGTAATTACCAAATTGAGCAACACCCTTCTGGTGTTTAACTTTCACCCATCATCACTAATAAGCACTCTAGGAAAATAACTCGAAGACGTTACGCTTCCTTCGGAAGGAATGCATCCTGCGACTATTTCAACACAGTTTTAGTGACGACCTCTGGAAAATTACGAAACTTAGACTTTGTCTTTTCTTTTTTCGTGCAGCTTGCGCTGCGGCCCATAGTTGCGTATTTAAATGAAATACATACTATATCATTGGCAGTCGACCATCAGTAGGAGGGATTTCTTATTTTACTTGACTGTTCAAAAGCCTGCTGTCATATAAAAAACGTTCATAAGAAAGCTCTAAGTAAAACTGTGCAAAGACTAATTACCGCCGTGATAAGCGCTTACCTCAGCAACCGGACACCAAGAAGCGCCAAAATTTAGAAACAAGTTGCACAGGACGGCCTCTCACCCCAACCAAATTCATTGTGTATCTTAAGGAGGAGGAGAAATAGACGGAGAGACAGGGAGGTTAGCCAGTTCTCACACCGGATGGCTACCCTGTACCCATTAGCATACATTATGTATGTTAATGATTTATTTATAGGCACCAGTACGAATGATACAGCCTGGGTTTTTTAAATTTGTATCAACGAAGGAAAAAAAAAAAGCCTATATCGTGACATTTTGCGGAGCATCGGGCGCTTTGCGTGCTGCTGGCTCTGGAGTAGCTTTAATTAAATGCCTGTCTAGCCGAAGTTGAGCGCACCAAGCTCCCTGTGAATGCGGCTGGTCTCACCGAGCACCGAAACTCGTGGCCTCGTGCTCAGCAGCTGAATGCCGTGGCATAGATTTTGATGGCATCTGCTGGGTCCTTGTCAATTGTTTATCGGTAAAAGAAAAATAGGCTGCACCATGTGCTACAGAAGCCAAAGATTGAATATGGCAAGCTTCGGGAACTTTTTCCGAGCAGATTCGGACAAAATAAAAAAAGTGTTTTGAGATATGTGACATCACAATGGCATACCAGCGCCAAGGTTTCCGCGCAAAACAATTTAAAAAATGAATCTCTGACTATCATTTTCTCTTGTAATAATCAACCTATTATCGCAATATTGACAAAAATAGAGCCTTGAAATATTGTTTTATCGGTTTAAACTGACTTAGCGTTCAACTTTAATGTCCCTTTAAGCATCGATCAGGCAATGTAATCGAGGTGTTGACTGATTCTGACCATTCGGGGCTACTTGACGCGCACCCGATGCACGGCAAACGAGCGTTCGTGCATTCCGCACCGTAGGAATGCGACTTACGGGGCAGAAAATGTAACTTGCGTCCTGGTTGCTTAGCATCAGAACGCCATAGACAGCCACTGAGCCGCGGTGACGGGTTCTTTACGAAGCAACCATTTCTCAACGGAGTTTCAACGCGAAAGTCGAGGGCGGGCACCTGCAGGCTATTAATGAGTTCTTGTCTTGCTTTAGCGCCACTCAGTTCGAGTATAAAGGAAAAGCATAGGTTACAGGATGAGCGCTGTCCTTTTCCTTCGTACTAAAACTGAGTTGCGCTAAAGCAAGACAAGAATATAATGCGCCGACTCGCCCATTGAGCAATACTATCAATGAGAGCTGAATGTGTCTAAAGAGTAAAGTCGGCTAAGAAAAGAAAGCGGGTGTGATGGCAACGTTCTAACCGAAGTGCCTGTATAGACTGAGACAAGACACACGTTTAGCTGGGCTCATTTCCACTGCGTCCCTAGTAGCCTTATCTCGATATACGAGACACTCACGAGAGGGCTACGTGCTCGACTGTCCTATGTACCTGGTACAATCACTCCCCTTCTCAGGTAACGACCTCGACCGAGGCCTTCGCCTGCAGTCCCACGTGTGCTGGACACGCCGCAAATATGCGCACTTCTAACGCTTGCGCTGGCTGCTGACGCTGCGACTGTAGGATCGTTTACATATTTTTTTTTTTTCGCAAGTCTCTTTTTTCTGATAGACGGTGTCCTTTGGCTAAAGCTGTACTTTCTTCCAGTGATTCCCGGAATCGGATGGTTGCGTGAATCAACCAGCCGAAGGCCAGTCGCGGTGCCCTCCAAGCTGTGGCTTCTCCGGTTACTCGCGATGGTGTCCGCTGTGACGCTCGAGGGCTGTGCGCGCGTCGCAGAGATTGCGTTGTTGCAATCCGCGTGGGGGGCTTTCTCCGCAACCTTAGACTATCACGCGCACAAGCAGGGCAGCTTCTTGAGCGCAGACATATCTGTCACTTTCCCCGTTCTTGGTCAAGATCGCAGCACTATTGAAACAACGAAGGTAGCGATGATCCTTCGATCGCGGCGATCACGTTCGCAGGGCGACGCCGCTACAAGCTGCCGACAGACCGGGTGTAATCAGAGCTGTGGTTTGTATAACCAGATTGTTAATAAAATACTCATAGTAACAGCAACAGTATATCTACAATATTTAGTGCGTGACTGAGCGACGACTGGTAAATATGGACAGCGAGCAGTAACTCATAATGTTGAACATAACAAGACAGAGGTCCTCGTAAAGGTAGAAGTTTGAAGTCATCAACAGTGTTGGTACAAGGGATGTCTGAAAACGCTGGATCCAGCCTGAGACATCCTTCATTCGAACGCTGTGGATCAGATTGGTGCATGCTTCTTTGTTGCCTTATAGAAATTACATTGAACTCGGCAAGTTTTGTTTTCTCTCTTTACCAAAATTACATTTCTGGTTTAGATTTCGCAATACGGTTTTAATTGTTGCGAATAACGTTGGGTCTTCTATTTAGGTCAACGCGAGCGTGAAAAATCATAATCACGATCAGCAGCAGCAGCCTATTTTATGTCCACTGCTAGGACGAAAGCCTCTCCCTGTGATCTCCAATTAGCCCTGTCTTGCGCCAACCGATTACAACAAGCGCCCGTGAATTTCCTAATTTCATCGCTCCACCTAGTAATCTGCCGTCCTTCACTGCGTTTCCCTTCTCTTAGTATCCATTCTGTAACCGTAATGGTCCAACGGTTGTCTAACCTGCGCATTACATGACCTGCCCAGCTCCATGTTTCTCTCTTAATGTCAATTAGAATATCGGCTATACCCGTTTGCTCTCCGATCCAAACCGCTCTCATTCTGTCTCTTAACGCTATGCCTAGCATTCTTCGTTCCATCGCTCTTTGCGTGGTCCACTTGTTCTCAAGCTTCTTTGACAGTCTCCAAGTCTGTGCCCCACATGTAAGCACCGGTAGAATGCACTGATTGTGCACCTTCCTTTTCAATGATAATTGCAAGCTTCCAGTCAGGAGCTGACAATGCCTGCCGTGTGCGATCCAACCCATTTTTATTCGTCTATGAATTTCCTTTTCATGATCAGGGTTTCCTGTCATTAATTGGCCTGGGTAAACGTACTTCTTCACCGACTCTAGACGCTGACTGGCGATCCTGAATTCTTGTTCTCTCGCCCGGCTGTTCATCATTATCTTTGTCTTCTGCATGTTAATCTTCAACCCCACTCTTACGCTCTCTCCGTTAAGGTTCTCTATCGTTTGTTGCAACTCGTCTGCAGTGTTGCTGAATCGAGCAATGTCATCGGCAAACCGAAGGTTGCTGATGTATTCGCCGTCGATTCTTACTCCTAAACCTTCCCAGTTTAATAGCTTGAATACTTCTTCCAGGCAGGCAGTGAATAGCATTAGAGAGATTGTGTCTCATTGTCTGACCCCTTTGTTTATAGGTATCTTCCTACTTTTCTTGTGTAGAATTAAGGTGGCTGTGGAATCTCTGTATATATATTTCCAAGGTATTTATGTAAGCGGTCTGTACTCCTTGATTACGTAATGCCTCTATGACTGTTGGTATCTCTACTGAATGAAATGCCTTTGCGTAATCTATGAAAGCCATATAGAAAGGTTTATTGTACTCTGCGAATCTCTCGATCAGCTGATTAATGGCATGGATGTGATCCATTGTAGAGTATCCCTTCCTGAAGCCAGCCTGTTCCCTTGGTTGACTAAAATCCAGTATCGCCCTTATTCTATTCGAGATTATTTTGGTGAATGTTTTATATAATACTAGGAGTAAGCTAATGGGCCTATAATTTTTCAATTCTTTAAGGTCTCCCTTTTTGTGAATTAGTATAATGTTTGCATTCTTCCAGTTTTCTTGGCATCTTGCAGTCGATAGACACTTTGTATAGAGAGCTGCTAATTTTCCAAGCGTCATGTCGCCTCCATCTTTGATTAACTCGACTGTTATTCCATCTTCTGCCGATTTTCCCTGTTTCATGTCTTTGAAGGCCCTTCTGACTTCATCTCTAGTTATAGGAGGTGTCTCTGCAGCCTGTTGATTACTGCTTCGAATGAAGGTATCGTGGCTCCTCTGGGTACTGCACGGGTCAGCGTAGAATTCTTCCGCTGCTTTTACTATACTTTCAAGATTTCTGAAGCTATTATCCTGCTTATCTTTCAGTGCATACATATTGGTTTGTCCTAGTTTGCAAAGTTTCCTTCTCACTGATTTGAAGCTGCGTACATTTTTTAACGCTTCTTCAGTCTTTATCACGTTATAGTTTCGAATATGACTTGTTTTCGCCTTGTTGATCAGTTTTGACAGTTTCGCGTATTCTATCTTATCTTCTCAGTTGGACACTTTTATTCTTTGTCGTTTCTTTATTAGGTCCTTTGTTACTTGGTAGAGCTTGCTTACTGGTTGCCTTGGTGCCTTGCCTCCCAATTCTGTCAGCATGGCTCCTCTAGCATTCCTAGAATCGACGCCGTAGTTGACAATTGCTTGTTCCCCAGCCTTTTTTTCCCCCACTTTTGCATTGAAGTCGCCCATTACTACACTATACTGAGTTTGCACTTTTCTCATCGCTAATTCAACATCTTCATAAAACTGATCTATTTCATCATCATTGTAAGTGGATGTTGGAGCGTAGGCTTGAACTATCTTTAATCTGTAGCTCTTATTGGGTTCGATTACGACTACTGCTACCCTCTCATTAATGTTGTAGAATTCGTCAATGTTGCCCGCTATGTTCTTATAAATTAGGAATCCTACCCCGTATTGCTCTTTATCTGGGACACCTCTATAGCAGAAGATATGGTGGTTAGTCAGCACTGTATAAACCCCACCAGTTGTTCTAATCTCGCTAAGGCCAATGATATACCAAACAATGCCTGATAGTTCCTTAAAAAGTCCTGCTAAGCTTGCCTGACTCGACAGAGTTCGGGCGTTAAAGGTTTACAGGGTCAGTTTCCATTGGCGGCCTGTCCGGACCCAGAGATTCTTAGCACCCTCTGCTGCGTTACAGGTCTGACCGCCGCCTTGGTCAGCCGCTCCGCAGCTACTGGGGTCTGAGGGCCATTGTTTAGTTGTTGGAGTCACTTGTGAGGGGGTGGCCGTACACTGCACCAGGGAAGCCAATTCCTGTTCTGATGAGAGAGTGTCTTTGTTGAAGCTTAGTGGGCCATCATAATTTGGTTGCACCTGGATCAGTATAGCCCCACTCACTCTCGCCACCTTTGCCGGTGTCAGGCGTCACTCCAAGCCTGCAGATGTAGTGTACTGGAGGAGGTGAAATTCACGCTCACCGCCGTCAGATTAAAAAAAAGAGACAAAAAAGAAATAAAAAAGAGAATTCGAACTTCTGGCTAAGGCAACCGAGCATTCGACATAGCTCAGTCAGATAATCCCGTAGGTAGCGAGGCTATCTTCTCGTCGACAAGAACAAACCAGAGGGCCCTACATGCCCAAAAGCTTCTTTGATTCGTGCGCCGTAGACGTTCTTTGCTGATGGCGATGGGTAACTCGATATAGAACGATTTCTAAACGGTTCTGGCCTCGTAATTCGTAGTGTGAAAAAAGTGCGTACACTGAAATAGATATGTTCCAATTCGGCACTTGGGGAGTAGTCAGCATCAAAGGAATCACTGCTTGACTCAAACACAGTAGAGCAACCCGCACGCAGGCTCAAAGCGCAATCACAGCGTAAGAACATAGCTGAGTGTTTCTCGAGAAAGACAGCTCTTGACCGTAAAATCGCCAGAGTTGTGCTGGGCACCGAACGTGCCCAGCACTGACTTTTCGAGGGCGGCAGCCAGCTCCCCTTGCGTGGCCCGGCAAGTGAAGGCGAAGGAGCCGGCCATGGGCACCCCCTTGTCCCACAGCCGCTGTTCCTCGTGAACCGCGACCCGGATCAAGTGCAGCGCCTTCTCCAGTTGCGTCTCCGAGGACGCACCCGTGCTGGTGCTGGTCGACCGCTCCAGCACCAGGTCCAGCACCCTGAGCATGACGTCGTGACGTCACGCGGGAAAATGGTGTGTTCAAAACCAAGAAAATACAATATGCGCCGTTAGGAAAGCGTGGGAACCTTCATCATTGGCCAGGCTGGCTGCAGCCACGCGTCAGTGAACATCGTGAAATATGTGGCACTCGATTAACCATTCTTTCAGCTAAAATGTCCATATTTATTTATATAGGGCTTGCGGTTGCGGAATTGAAGCTGAAAGGTACTGGAATAACGTCTATTCCGTTTGAATCCAGTGACTGCATGCGACCACTTTCCACGTAATGACTTCCAAAATCTTCAACAGGGTGTTCCGCATAATTGTTTGCCGCAGTTGATGGGTTGGTTTATCGGGTTTAACGTCAGAAGGCAACATGCGGGCTACGACAGATGCTGCAGTGGAAGGGCGGAGGCTACCGTTTAATTTTTACCACGTACCTGGGAATCATTAACGTGCACCAAGCGCACGGTACACGAGGGCTCAGTCTGTCGCCAACGAAATATGGCTTCGTGGCCGGGACTTAGACCCACGCGACCTTGTACTCATTAGCACAATACCGTTGCCACTGAGCTACTATGGCGGATAGTCCCTCAGTGTGTAAGGAAGCCCCCTCTTGAAAACGCACCGAAAATGCCACCGCTTTTTACCATAATACAATGAACAAAAATCTCGAAGGCACTGCTAACCTCCCAATACCCATTAAGTGTTCATACCTTGAGCATTGATGGGCTTCATTTCCCTAACCACACGTTTTCTGGCGTAAATAATGTTGCCCTATTATAAAAATACCAAATTTAATTTATAAAAATATTCATCAGTGATTACGGCACAGTTTGCCATGCTCACGGGCAAGAATACTGCGTCCTCAAAAGTTTTTTACCTTGTGTAATAAATACAAGAGTAAAGATAAAAACGACTGATGGCAACTCTGAGTCAAGTACTGAACCAAGCGACTCTTTTTTTAACGTCACACCTGAAGCACTTAAATGATCCCTTTAACAAATGTACTGCATTGTTTCTTTCAAGCTCTACCTAACGTTTTTCCTGAAACACCCTCTAAATGTTATCGGTGAACAGATTTGGATTTGTCGATGTAATTCAGACTTTGTTGAAAAATGCGCATATGTCGAAGTGTCGCAAGCATGAAAGATGTTTTGTTGGTGTAGAAGTAAATCCATTCAAAAGTTTTCAAGAGTGAGTGTGCATGCTAGAAATAAAGAAATTAAACCTGGAATGATAGCAAAGCGGCGCGTCTGTTGGAAAACGAGCGGGTGAGTTAAACAAGATCAATTCAGAAGTGTCACTCCTACCCCCACAAAAAAAAAAAAGTAACCGAGAGATAGAAACAAAGGAGCTACAACTTTCAATTTTCATTGTGCCGAACAGCAGCTTTTGAATGTATATATATTCCAGGATATTGTAAATGGCTTCATTTTCTTAATATACGCATAGTTCGTATTGAGGATGGGGCACGAGTAACGTAAATTAATCCTGTATAAAGTGCCAGTCTGAAGTACGTACGGTATTGTACGTACGGTAGAAGGTATTAGTGTATTTCATGGCGCAATGTGGGCTGTACTCAATTATGTGGAATTTAGGCTGCATTATAAGGGGCAAGAGCCTCTGACAGGGTTATGTCTTTTAGCTCATGCGGCTTCTTCTGTGATTTAGAAAACACTAACGAGCGTCTAACTTAGAATTATCAGAAAGTTTTATGCGCCAGGCGAGCCGCGTATCCACGGAGGCCAGCGGTATCGACTTCAGAGATCATGCGGGAAAAAGAGAGAAGCTTATCAAGCCTGTCAGAATTTCTGAATGTCATGCGAAAGAACCACAAATAACGCAAAATCACAAAAAGGAAAGATAAAGAGGAAAGGTCAGAAAGATTGCACAGAAATTGATAGCTAAGAGTTGAAAAGAATACACTTGGGAGCCTTGATACGGCCTAAGTGGAAGTGTTACATTCGGGCTCGAATATCTTTTTCGCACCCGTAACGTCCGTGTGATGCAAGTACGGCGTGATGCTCACCATGATGGGCGCTCCCACCAGCGGCGCAAGCTCACGCCCTATCAGATACCCGTCTCTTTCCTGCCGACAGAAAAGAGAGAGAGAAAGACTTTAAACAGATGGCAAGGGCTAGCCCTATTTAAGCGGGGTGAACGGAGCGTTGGGCAGTCTTTTGTTTCCGAAACGCCTTGAGACTAAGCCAACATGAAGGCAGTTCTGTTGCTCACTATATTTTGCGTCATCACCTACGCTGACCACCACGAAGGCCACCATGGCAACCACACTGAGGAGCACGGACACCATCACGGACACGATCACGGACACCATCACGGACACCATCATGGGCACCATGGATCCGTCTGCAGTGAGTCTCGTCGTGGTTTTGCTGGTATTCTTCAGTTGCCAAATTGAAAGGCGTAACGTATGCAAAGTCTATCCCCCGAATAAGGTAAAATACTGCGGTGTTATTTCAGTCCTTTAGCCGTTTTTGTGACGGAAAAAAGAAAGAAAAACCCAGCCCCCTGCGTTCTTCAAGAAATGCACAGTGAACACAATAAGTGCAGTTGCATTGCCATGCAGTAGTGCACTGTGCATACAATTAAAAAAAAAAGCATCTTGACACAGTCGCAGAGAATACCTCAAGAATATCGCGCAGGTCAAAATATCAATAGTGTCACGGAATGTTGCCGTTAAGTATTTTTTTTTCATTGTCTTTTAATACCTTTTCGAGCATCGGAATTTTATGCATGTGATATTAGGATGTAGTATTTAATCTGCTTCAAATCCCCAGCAATGACCTTTTTGATTTCATCTCAATATAGTTTCCATCTTACACACATCGAAGTTCCTAAGATTATCTACACAACCTTTGTGGATGACTCTAAATCTCGTTTATTAAGATAAATTATCACTCTCAAGTAGTTGCCTACACTTGAGCTCCCCCATTTCTATTTTGTATAATCGTAAGAATAATATCTTCTGAAGTTTTCAAATTACATTTCTCCGCTTCAAGTACTCCATCGCGGAAGAGGATTCTTTTGTCCGGGAGAGTAGTTACTGTATCTGTGATCACTGTGAGAAAAGAAAGCTATAGCAGCGAAGCTATATCTAGGAGATACAACATCATGGAAGCTTTTAGAACGCGATTTAGCAAGATAGTTGTATTTATTTATTTATTCGTTTGTTTAACCTTTATTGCCTACGTTCTTAATTACACTGTAACTAAGAACGTAAGCCTGCAACCATCATTAAACGATCAAAATTCAGCACGATAACAGTAATGTCTTCTTTTCAGACCTGCCAGAGGGGTCACTGGCTACTGTGGTGGAATGCGTTCAACGAAACGTCACTGAGGAGGTACGCTTTCCACCTTTTTCTTTTTTTCATATTCCTAATCTGCCGTTGGCTAGGATCAAGTTGGTAAAGATACGGCACACCACGTAGCTGCGCGCTATTCTAAAATAGCCATTTGTACTCATTACGTTTTCAACGTATTTTCGCTTTCGAATTATGCCAGAAGACTAATCTAGCCTGAGCGCAATTGCGTCACACAGACAACCCAGCTATTGTACTAGTGTCAATGCTCACGAGCGAAGAGCCATCGGACTGCTGTTCTGACAAGAACGCCATAAGCTGCTGTGAGCGATGTGCGAGCTTGCAAAAGATGAGGGGCGAATTTAGAATGCTCTTTACACCTAAATACTGCTCGTCATTCATAACTTGTCTTCACTAATAGCATGTTCGCTATCGCGATTGGCCAGTGCCTGGTTTTAAAGATCACCCTGGAACACGTACCGCTTTCAGAACATATGCCCATATTTTATTTATTTATTGTATTGAGATAGCAGCTATATGGACACTCGAGGCGCATTTTTGCCGTCGCCGTGATATTCCCTATAAAGCCCGAGAGCGATAACACCGTCGCCACGCGTCGCCGCGCGAAAAGTGCGAGTGAAAGCACGCGAGCGAAGCCGACGATTGCAGCTCAATCTGGCGCGCGCGAAGGAAGGAGGCGGAGAGCAGACGCGCCCTCTTCCGTTGCGCGATAGGCCGTTGGGGGCTGGGATGGAGGTGGGGGCGGCGACGTTGTGCTCCGGTATCAGCTGAGCATTTCGCGACCGGGAGCAAGGGGCATTGACGATCGCGGCTCAATCTCGCGCGCCATATACGGATGAAAGCGGGGAGGCAGCGCGGGAGGGAGGAGGGGCAGCTTCGACTCCGCGAACAAGTGCGCCCTTTGCACGGTCGCGCGCGCCGTATCTTGAAAGGGATCGGGAGCGCACCCTTCTGCGCGCTGTGTTCTCGCCGCTCTTGCGTTGAAGCAATGGACAGGGAGTGTCCACGGTCATCGTGTGTGATGTGTTCATGCTTGCCTGTGCGCGCTGGCACCATAATTGTTATTCAGTTTGTAAGCGAATGTTTCCACGTTCATACGGCCGATAAAAACTACTATCCTTACTTCGCATAGCTGTCGACTAATTTGCAATCGCAATCGATGCTTCGCCTTTCGGGCGAAGCTGCGACTTTATTTATTTATTTATTTATTTATTTATTTATTTATTTATTATTTGCTTGAAAAAAAATACTGCGGGTCCCTTCTGCGTGCCCAAGCAGGAGGAGGAATAATGTATCCAGACAAACAATATTTATTGCATGTCGCCAGTAAATCTACAACGCTTCCCTAATACTACAATATGTAATAACACTGTAGGGAAAAGGATAATAGTAAATATGTATACTGGTGAACAGAAAAAGCCGCCGAAATCACCAATGATCGCTTGAAATGAATATAGTACGCATCAAGCACAAGTCGAAAAGAGAATGTCACTGGACACAACATTCTCTGTTCGACCACTGTTATCACTTCAAACTTCCACCTCCCGGTGTACTTTGTTTTGTTTAAGCATCAAAAAAATTTCTCAAATGACGGTGATACATTTTGTGATGAAAATATGCCATGTGGTAAATTATTCCCATCTATTTTCATTGACAAAAATAAAGGGGTACGTGCAATTATTTGTGCGTGGGAATAGAAAAGTTGAACTGCGCGACTGATAATACCGGGTATTTCTAGTTGACAACGCTTGCATAGAAGATGCGGGATTGAGCCAAAGGTCAGGATGCCATGGTTTATAAAGAGATTTCAGCTTGTTCGGAGAGTGACAATATTATTAGTATTCATGAGATTGCTAGCTAGGGTATGAGCTTCGGTTATAACTGTTGAATATAAAGCTATCCGATAGTCTTTCAATGTATTGAAGCCTCTTAATGTCCTTCTTGGTGTAGGGGGGACCCGATTAAAATGCTTTAAGGCAGTAACTTAACATTAGAAAATAAAGACAGTTTGTATTCCGAAGCACAGTTCGTGCTTCAGGAGACAAAGCTTGCGACACGCGCATACACAACGCGACCAATATGCATGGGCCAGGTTAGTCGACTTGTGATTATAAAATCTCCTGTATACTAAGTACAGGCAGAGACTGGAGCCTCGCGAATGTGGAATTTGACATGCAGAGCGATATTTCTTCTTAGTAATGCGCTGAAACTGACTCATATTTAAATTTTTATTCTCAAAGTTTCATTCCACAGGTGTTACAACAGTTAGATATAGCGTGCAGAATGGTCTATACATGTGATAGCGGAGGCGTAGCTTTGTGCATGTCGATTATAAAGGGTAAAAAGAACAGAAAATCAAAACTATTGGTACAAAATACGGGCCCTGGGTTTCGGGTGGAGACGACAATCCTATCACCACTAAGCAACAAAAGAGAAGCCAAACTCCTGCGTCCCCCTCCTATCACCTAGGGCACCCTTACACATCCCTTCCCATTCCCTCCCAGTGGAGGATGAATAGTCCAGAGCGGAAGTATCCCTCTAAAAATAAGGACGTTTTCAAACAAACAATACGGCCCCTGGACTTGTGACAACTGGCGTTGCGATGAACCATAATGCAGTTGCTTGCTCAACGCACTTAGTACAGTACGCAAATTGAAATTACTGACGCGATCAGTATGTGTGTACAATACTATGCAGGTCCTGCAGAAGCTGACGCAAATCAGCGAGAGTGTTCAGTGCGACACCATCCTCTGTGGTATCCAGAAGTTTTGTGAGAGAGACGGCACTTTGGTACGTTTTTTATTTGTTCTTTATTACCGTTCTCTACATGTTGTTCTTTGTAGATACAAAATATCGTTTGGTGAGAAAATTGTTAAATTGTCTGAAGAAGCATACCTTTAAGGAACTACCTATAGCATATGTAGTGATATATATTTTTGCGCTTATGGTTTTGCTAACAGATAACGTATAGGACAGGAGAATAGGTTCTGCTTTGAGTGAACTGTGGCAGCCACAAAGATGGTACCCTATATAGAAATGTGACGACAAACACGAGCCTTTTGTGTGGCTTGGCATACATAGCCGGCAAATGCTCCGCCTGGGCCTCTTGTGAGTGTCACTGTGTGTGTCACCAGCTGTCGAAGAACCCCGTGTCCCGTATGAAGCAATCGTTGCGCCCTCTTCCTGATTACAGCGGCCTTGCAAAAACTACGCACTTATTCCGCACGTGACGTCGTGGTGCTGACGGACTCAAAATCATCGTTACAACAATTACACCATGGCCTACCTCGAGACAAGTTTACAAGGCAATCTCTGGCACTGATCAAAGTTCTAATGAGCAAGGCATTTAACGTAAAATTTCAATGGATCCCAGCGCACGTAGGAATTGAAGGAAACTAAAACTCTGACGTTCTTGCACGCCTGGCACTGACATTCGTCCCAAAATTAAGAGCGCCAAAGATTTTTAAGAACCCTAAGGATGCAATCCGCATTCACTCTAGGCCGATCCACCAGACTCCACACCCAGCTTGTGTGACCCATGGACATACTCGGGCAGAAGCAACGCTGTTGTACCGCATCCGAACCGACTCCGCGTGCACCCCGGCTTGGTTATTCAAGACTAGACGATGCGCTTTCCCGTGCTCTGCCTTCTGTGGTGATATCGCCGACATCGAACATTTCATTTGGATATGCCCGCAGTTCGACACAGAAAGGAAAGCGATGGTCGACAGCCTGCAAAATAACGGTCTTCCGCACAGGACCTTCGAAGACGTCGTTTTCTATACTAGCATGTCAGGAAAACTTATTACAATTTACGGAATACCAAATTACCGAGGACGTAGACATGAGCGGCTGCGGTGCCGGAGCCATCTGACGACATTGAGTTCAACCAGAGCACATTGAAAATTAACTCCTGTATTTTAAGTGCACCTGGCCACTGCGTCAGGCGTAGTTAAGTTAGTCGAAAGTAATACAAAACGTTTTTTATTTTTTTTAAGATGCAGTCAAAAACGGCTATTTTTCATACACACAACAAAAAAAATGTGGTGATAACCCACAAATACGACCGCACTTACGCCTTTTCTCATGAATACTGTCGTACCCATAGTTACCCAGTCTTATACAATTACGCACATAGTTTGAGTAGCAAAATGAGGTTGTAGCACTTACTACACACAAATGGACGTTACAACGATAATAAAAAAACATAAGTATGTTCAGGGAAGCTTTCAAAGCAACAGTGCGAAATGAGGGGGGGAGGGCACACCGAGCACGGTACCACCCCCCTCTCGAAAAAAACATTTCTGCCCACATCGACACTTTACCATAAAAGAAGGCAGTACACCAATATGAACGAAACAATTTTTTTTACTTAGTAGATCTTTCTTTGAAGAGGGTGATAGGGCAATCCTAGTAGCTGCCTACGATGCCACTGGCCTGAAGAATTTTTTTCATAGCTATTTAATGCAATATGTAGATTAATACAAGCATGTACATAACACCTTAAACGAACCCGTGGCATTGCACGAAAAAAATGAATAAAATGTTACATTTCTTTTTTATAATTCAGCCTGAGAGAGAGGAAAATAGTCTGAAGGAGGACAGGCCAATTCAAATTAGCCTCCTCAGGTTCAAGAAACAACTACAAGTCTACCAGAATAGAAAATCCGGCTTGCTACCTTGCACTGAAGGACGAGGAAGGCCGACACAAAGCGAAGCGTAAATAAAGGGCAGCTACAGCGCGCGCAAAAACCCGTTGGCACCCAAAGAAAATCAAATGAAATGGCAACCAGTGGGGCCAAAAGAGCTCATCCTGCTCTAAGCATCCAGAAGACGTTAAATCCTGAGCAATTACACGATGCCACAAATCGCTTTTTAACTGCCCTGTGGTTCGAGCCTCGTACAGTGCACTTTATTTCCACCCTCAAGCCCAACTGCCCTGATAGTATAAGTTTTAAAAAAATCATGAGAAATTGATCGCAACCAGTAAAATACCTGAGCACGTCTGTGTGGTTTGGACGATGGAGTCGGGATGAATCGTGCTGCGATTAAGCGAACTAGCTTTGGACCTTCCAGAGAAAGCGAAATCTCCTTCGAGTTCATATTGAAGTGGTCGGCAGTGCCAGCCATAGCTCCATGGGTGGGACAATTTCACCTTTGGATATTTTAATATTTTATTTTTTGTGCTTGCTTGTTAGATGGAACTGGTGCAGAACTTAAGGAAATTGATTGTTTATTCCTTTGTTTAGTATAAAAACGCACAAACTGACTGCGCGCGCAACCAACATGCGGTGTCCACATCGCACTATTATCAACCTCTCTCCATTTCCTCACAATCGGGAGCTAAGGCTCCCTGGGAGCCGTAGAGTTAGAAAAAGAAAAAAAAAAGAACCTATGCATTCAGCAATGTACGCCAACAGGACGTAGCACCTAAACTCGGGAGAAATAAATGTAGGGTCGACTTTGCATTGTCGCCACAGATTGCTTAGACCGGTCAGTGACATGCAAGCGTTATTATTAAGCGTTGTCCAACTTCACGACACTGCGACAAATATCTGTGCGTGCATCAGACTTTCCATTACTTTCGAGACTCTGGCGTTCCACCAAAACATCGAAGGCCATGGTTTCGGTGCACTGCAGTGTCACCGCTCGACAGAGTACGAGCTGCGCGGCGCCCGCGGTGGAACCAACAATAAAAGCGAAGTTCGTTTAATTGAAATAAATTCAGGTCGTCAGAGGCGTGGACACTTAACAGTCAACTGCAATTAATACACTCGTTGGTACCAGCTTATCGTGGCAGTGCGAGACAGTGGGAGCCGGTACCAGTAATGGCGAAATATGACGTGTCTTCTGAACACCACCTACCAGATCGCAGCGTATGCCCCACACACATGTGCTCAAAAAAAATATATCAGCGCCACATGATGCCGCGGTTGGCGAGAAACAAACATTTTTGGAGCCAACCGGAATACTATAGCTACTACCTTGCCGCTATCTTGGAAGCTGAGTCATCACCAGGACACACACAAAGCTAACCGCGAATTAAAACGGCATCCTCAGTCTGCGTTGAAGAATTTCTTGAATAAAATCCCACTTCTTAACAAAGGCCGAACAAACTAGTATAGATCCGTGATTGCATGCAAGCTTAAGCTTGAAAGTTTGTCTCATTGCTGTATAATCCGGAAGTTTTCTTAGAGCTATGGTTGCCACCGATAAATACTAAAGTACCTGTGTTCAAATGCAAATCCAAATGCAACTGAATACTTTTTTTTTCACATTTTGCAGGAAAACAACCGAACCGACGTTTTCACGGTGAGTTTCTTTAATGTCAACAAAGAATAACGCATTTTTTTTCGTGAATGATACCTCGCACGTTTACATGTTTACTTTCAGCTTCAAATTATTGGCTGTGTATTAGGGGTTCTAGCAGTAATATTCGATAAAGATTATGTTTCGCTTGAAACGACATAAGCCAACCCGATGCGATATTACAGGGGCCCTGGAACACTTTTCTTTTTTAGCATAGTAAAAAACGTTGCCGAACTGTTAACGAGGCTCCTGTGAACATATGAGCCAATAACCGCCGTGGTTGCTCAGTGGCTATGGTGTTGGGCTGCTGAGCACGAGGTCGCGGGATCGAATCCCGGCCATGGCGGCCGCATTTCGATGGGGGCGAAATGCGAAAACACCCGTGTACTTAAATTTAGGTGCACGTTAAAGATCCCCAGGTGATCGAAATTCCCGGAGTCTCATAATCAGAAAGTGGTTTTGGCACGTAAAACACCATAATATAATTTTTAATGTGAGCCAAATATTGTTGCACTGCATGCAGCAGGGAATTGACAATCTCGCGTCAAAAGCAGCGAACAATCGCTCGCTCTCGCATCCGCAATGTGGTCATGCAGCGTCATCGAAAGAAGCAGATGCACCAACGCTACTGGCTTATTTTGTTATCGTGAGGACATTCTCATTAGTACGTAACTGCTAATTTTGAGCTAAATAAATGGAAAAATAAGTGTGTCTGCTATCTCAAAAAAATCAGAAAAAAAGAAACAAAGTCATTTCTGCACTGCGCGTAGCTGCGTCAGTTGCGTGTGGCCTCCGAGATGGTAGGGACGTGCTGCGTAATGCGTTGTGTAATCTACCGCAGCTGCCACGAGCCCTTTCGCCACCGCGACATTCAACTTTTGGTCGGGGCTTGGCCCTCTTTGCTTCACCCCTGTGTACCATCAAGCGCGCTAGTGGAGAGAAAGAGAAAGCCATGTATCGTTGCGATAGCTCCCCTTATAGTTGAAGGATTCGAAACAATTTTTGTGGCATGAGATTTGTGAGACAACGTTTTCTGATAGTGAGGCCATCCAATGATTAGTTCAAGAAGTGTTGCAGGGCCCCTTTAAAAGAAATTTAAGTGATGCGACCTGCAGTGATCAATTATGCCGCTGCTTGGTAAACTTGCTGCTTGCTAAGTTTTGCTAAACGCTAGAGTGTCGTTGTCAAAACACCTGCTTCAAAATTTTCGGCTTGCTATATAAGCAGTTTTTTTTTTCTTATCAGACCTGGCAATGTCTGGAATAAGTACAGTAAAAATGAAATTGTGGAGTTTTACGTGCCAAAAGCAGGATTTGATTATGAGGCACGCCGTAGTGGGGGCTCCGGACCACCTCGGGTCCTTTAACGTGCACCTAAATCTAAGTACACGGGTGTTTTCGCATTTCGCCCCCATCGAAATGCGGCTGCCGTGGCCGGGATTCGATCCGGTGACCTCGTGCTTAGCAGCCCAACGCCATAGCCACTAAGCAACCACGGCGGGTAAGACGTACAGTATGCAAGGTGGTTAATGTCGCGAGTGACAAATTTAATGGTGATTAAGTTTCAGTTATATGTAATAAAAAGTACATGAAGGTCGTAATTGCCGAATGTTGTAATAATTTTCTGATTTTTGCTGCTTTCAGAGTGAGCAGAACCAGCAGCTCCGTGTAGCCTTCTATAGCTGTCGGCCCCAGCAAGTGGCGGCTACTGAAGCCCCTCAGCAAGTCAGCGAAGTCGCACCTGAAGCCTAAATTCTGTAAATAACGTTGAATCAACATGCGTTTACTTAAATCTCAAATAAATACGCGAACGCGCATCCCATGCGTTTCCCACCGTGCGTGTGTTTTGTTGCAGACGCAGCTTCACGGACATTTCTGAGAGTATATTTCTGCAAATTGGTAACAAGTATGGGTTGAGCAAACAACGCAGCTTTCTTTTTTGTTTATCAAAAACAAATAGAGCATGCGCCACCTATTTATAACTATTTTACAGACCTTCATTAACTTCAACCACTGAACGGCGCTTTACTGCGAAAGCACTTAATAGGTCGAAACTGGATTTACTTTGCCTGCCTGTTTCTCGTTGTCCGTTGATCCATACTTACAGCGTTAAGCTGTCGTCGACAAGCCATCTCATTCTCCGCTTGACCCTCACCATAAAGGTAAAAACCAAATGAAACAAAGCTGTGCTTACGACCACCGCCACTGGTTGTCGAATTCCGAATAGCACATTGACGAACTGTGCGAATGGCAGCCGAACGCATTATCCGGTCGGCTTTCGCGCAGGTTTCTCACTCGGTAATTTGCGCGGTGTTTTGCGTGCCACGCAGAATTGAGAGCGATGGCGTCGTGCATGTTGCACCTCAGGTCACAGCAGACAATGATGAGAACGTTGTGAGCATCTTAACGCTGAAGTTCTTTAAAAAAATGCTTTCTGGGAGAATTTTCTGATGCAGTAATTCGTAGCAGAAGCGGATAAATAACTTAGATGAACATTTTTTTGTAACAATATCTACAGCGACGGGATAAGTTCGCTATCGACACACGCAGCCCTCAAGAAATGGCAGAATCTGAGCGTAACAAAAAATCGGGCGCTTTTCACGTGAGAGGGAAAAGCTGTAGAGTTGTAACCTTAAGAACATTTGAATTCCCTTTACATCGAATGTTGCTGTACACACAAAATAAAAAAAAACGTAATATTGTTTTATTTATAGATCAATCAGCATGGGTCCGCGGCCGGGCTGTTAGCAACCTTCGCAAGATACTCCCTCAGCAACCCGTTCGTGTGCGCACCAACGTGGGGCGCCACTGTCGTCGTCGGCGTAGGGTGCCTCGATGCTCGCGCCCATCAAGGCACACTACACACTGCAGCAGCCGCTCGAACCTTCATGCACGCTTCCTTGAATATATATTTGCGCCGTAAAACTATGAGAAAAGGCATAAAAACCATAATCACGAATATTTCTTATAGCTCACTTGCATGGGGGACATTACACTCTGCTTCAAGTTAAATCCGTCTGCGGTTACATTGTGCTGTGGTCTGCGTGCTTCTCATGTGGCTGGACGGCCTCTACGATTCCTTTCATGCGACGACGCTGAGAGAGCCAGCGCCTGAAGACGCGGCAAAAACGCTCAATGTGGGCGGGCTTTCTTGACGACGCGGGCCGAAAATCGATTCGAAACTTGTTCCTTGTGGTCGACACTTTTGTCCTGCGCGAAGTTGAAGCAGCAATAGTGCCGAAGTGCTTTTCCAGAACTGTCCCGGTAACTAATTTGCGCTCTCTACATCACGCTCGCGGCTCGTTGGCTGCATGCATAAATCATGCGGTAGCAACGTCAGACAGAGCGACAAAGCGACATGAATGGCAACTGTATAGGGCTAGACGAGCTCACGCAATTTTTCGATAAAACTGTCGTGCGCTACAGGTGTTTACATCGCCGCAGTGTGCAACGCTTTTTAGAAGAAAAAGCGCAGTTGAATAGTCGTGCGGGAATACTTACCTGTTTTTATATTTTTGGTTCTTTTTCGCGAAAGAAAGATATTGTAACAAACATCAGGAAAGAGAAAGATATCAGGCATGAACGGGAGGTTTTTTTTTTTTTTGCTTTGCTTTGTTGACTACTGGCTTCTTCAGTATAGTAACTTCGCTAAATTGATCTCCTCTTTTAGACAAACCTTGCTGAGAAATCGGTAGGGTCGTTAAAGCCAGTGGTGTATGGCCAAATCAAATGCACAGTCGAGCTAAATAGGAGCTGCAACACGCTGCTCGTGGTTTAATGGACTGCTACACTACACTCTGGCGCCGATATACGAACAATTAGAGAATGAAATGCCGTTACAATTACTCGTATTTAATAAATTAATTTTGCACAGGCGCACGGATTGACACTGCAGGTGCGCAGAATGACTACAGAAACATCCACTCGTGCAGATGAGCTTCAAAGACTGCACTAGTCCATGAATAACTTTTTGGGCTAG
The DNA here is from genome assembly GCF_023375885.2 of Dermacentor andersoni. NCBI lineage: Eukaryota > Metazoa > Arthropoda > Arachnida > Ixodida > Ixodidae > Dermacentor > Dermacentor andersoni. Next base: position 260,565,766 of record NC_092814.1, on the reverse strand, counting down.
CAATAGATTGACTCCAGTCACAGCGTTTTTGACACAGAAAATGGTATGTAGTCCAGTTGGTTTAACGTTGTCTGGAGAGGTATGCTCGACGTCGTGGTGAGGGTAGGTACGTGGCAGGTGCTCGATGGTTTCCTTGCACCTACAGGAGTTGCGCGTTGGACTATTGACCATTCCAATCAGGGATATTAAAAACGTGAAGCGCCTTCTCTCGGCTTGCAGCAAAGCACCATCCACCATCCACGGTATGGCAAGAGAGAGGAAGAGAGAAATGAGGCATAGAAAGTCCGACAGGTTAACCAGGAATAGTTCCGGTTGGCGACGCCGTTATGGTAGTAGGGGCAGGGGGATAAAAAGAGAAATAGAGTAGAATGGGAGATATAAAAGTACAAACAAATCGCAAGAGTGACGCAAGAAAGACGAGCACAAACAAACCTCAAAACAATACTGCTCGCTCTATAGCATAGCTACACGTACATGGCTACTGCTTTCACCCTTGTTCTGTAATATCCTCCTACTGCTCCTTGCTGCTACAAGCAATGGGAGGGATCCGTGCGAACGCCGACAACAACTTAGGGCTGATATTTTTTTAATAATCAGAAAAAGTTTCAACAGAATGGGTGAATGAAATCAAATGTGGATACTAAGCAGTGGCCGACACAAACCGGGTGCTGCTGTTACTACGTAATAGAATAGTTTAACTGGCATCTCGCTCCTTCGAGTCTTGAGAACATAAGCATAAAAATCCCGCCATAAACACGCGCACGGGCTATGGGACAAGGGGTACCAATAAAGAAGTCTCATGGAGTCACTGTAACCTACGGATGTCAGTTTCTGCATTCAACACAGCTTGAGAAGGACACTGCCGTCCGCGCAACCCATAGTAACCACGGCATTATTCGAAGCGCCGCAACCCGAGTCCTCGCAGCTGCAACCGAAGCACAGAGAAACCGAACCATCGCCTCCTACCGACTTTCTAGTGCTCTTTAACGGACTCGATGACGAGGACGATGGCCACGCTAAAATCAACGCCAAGATTGAAGAGCGCGAGATCAGCGACGATGAATACGAAGCCGAATTTACCGTGGCCGTATACAGTGCCACGAGAAGACATTGCCACGCCTTCAGCCTGGTTCAATTACGTATGAATTGTTTCGCTGTTTTTTATCCCTATAGCGACCACCTCAAACCCTTTGCGATGACCGCAGGCAGTACATGCAAGCGGTCGACACGGCAGGCAGGCGTACGTAAACACCGGCAGGCAGGCAGGCAGGCGCAAACACCGGAGCACTGACACAGTGCGTACAACAACCGAAGCTCCTGACCGAAGCGAGAGTGCAGCGTCAGTTCTTCCTGAATTGCGACAAGGTGATCGCCTACAAGGCTCCTAAAATCCCGGCTAGACGGAGCACAAGTACAAGCTTACAGTTGCTCAACAGCGCACATTAATTTGAAATGATACGCGAGGCCAAATTAGTCGCCGAGCAGCGCGCATGGAACGGACATCAACGACGAGCTCCTTGGTACAAACCGACTTGGAGGACAATTCGTGTGCACCTGGCCGCTCGCGCTAAATTGAACGCACAGCGCTCAATTTAGTGCGAGTGTCAAGGAACGACGCAAGTAATCAAGAATGCAGCTAGCTTCCTTGCTTATTTTAGTGCGAAAGCACTACTAGCGTACCAACCTGGATTTTGCCTGTCTGGATGAAGCCTCTTTTTAAAGCCCAGCGCATTATGGCAATAATGTGTAACCGACGCTGGAAACGAACCTCCGCCTGTAAAGCACAGCAGCACGGTGCTCTATTGATTAGGCCACGATCCCGTGCCTAATCCCGTAATCCCGTGCCTCTTGCTCCAAAGCCAGCAAGCTCTTTAAAACGCTCGGCGTGTGCACCCTACGCCACTTCCTCGTCTTCTTTCCTTGTGACAACCATCGCGTGACGTCATGAAACTCAACCGTGCTCTTTATGAAATGTGCACGCGAGCCATGCCGTGCCGCTTAGTCACTCCTCTATCACGCTTCGTCCAGCGCGCAACGGCGCCCGCAGGCGTATGTGTGAAAAAAAAAATCAAGATAAACAATAAAAAAAAAAAAATCGGCAGATACCACGCACTGCGAGAATCGATGTAAGCAAAGCTTTGTACGCTGTTTGCTTTGACTGCCAATAATTAGCGGCGTTGTTGGCGGCGAGTGTGCAACGTCTTCAGCATTTAGTACAGTACTAGAGTGGTGCGTTGATGTTGCCTGTTACCTTGCGTGCACCACTACGGTTTGTCTGCGTAGTAGACCCCACAGGGAAGCGTGCTTGCTTGAGGCACTGTTTTGCATCATTGTTCATAATGTCTGAGAGGGTTGAGCATTATCGTTGCCTCACATGGCACATCGCATCGTGGCATAAGTGTTAAACTTTAATTGAATTATGGGGGCACTACGTAATTCAATTACTTATTATAAAACTGTATGTATACATCGTATGCACATTTTACTGGTCGGCACCACGTCCACCTTTCGCTACGTAGCGGAGACGCTCCTGCTCCGCGCGACGCTTCTTTCGGGCCTGGGTGACCTCGACGCTGAGGGCACGCTTGGGAGCCATTTTGCTGGCGCGTGCTTGCGTGCTCCTTCCGCATACGTGGCCAGCACGCTGTTGAGACTATGGATGATTGTAATGTTTACACTATCACAGCCCAGCTCGCGAATTCCTCATCCCAGCACCTGCATTCGTGTCGCTTAGTAAAGCTAGCACAGCAAGTGCCATACGAAAAAACTACACATCCCGGCCCGCGGCGGTGCCGGTCGAGATAGATGGATGGATGCTATGAGCGTTCCTTTTGGAACGGGGCGGATGGTTGCGTCACCAAGCTCTTGTTATTATATTGCCTAATGATCTACATAAGTTGAAAAAAGAATGAAAAGGAAAATTTTAAATTCTGTGGTTTTACGTGCCAAAACCAAAGAAAGAAAAGAAAAAAAAAGAATTCCCGTCACCAAGCTTTCTGAACACCTAATGGGAACTTTGTTTTTGTAGGGCTCCGTAGTTCGTCCTTTCCCGACTTTCCTTCAACCAAGCTTCCAATCGCCTCTGATTAATCTCTATTGCGGACATGTTAACTTTCCTCCTGTCGCTGAACCCAGAGCTTCAAGGAGGCCGGCAGCGCCTAAATCGACCGCTGGGCCAGCACGCTGCTCAGCTGTCGAATCTTCACATTCTAATAAAACATGCTTCGTCACTTCCTTTGCTTTACTGCAGTGAGCACATGCTTCTTCTTCCTTGTTGTATCTCACTTTACAAGTGCGTGTTCTAAGGCATCTTGATCTCGCTTCGAAATGTAATGAGCTTCCCTTTGAGTGATTATAAATTGTTCGCTTCCTGATTTCGTTTTTTCCTGTTAAGTAGTTACTCATAGCAGGTTTATTTTCCATTTCCGCCACACATAATATTACTTCAGCCACTCTGCCTTTTCGCTTGACGTTCTTTGTTGCCATGCTGCTCACCATACTCATCCCATACTTGCTAGTAAGCTTCCTAGTTATTTACCTCCATTGTGAATCAATGTTTTTCCTGTACAAATTTCTCGCAACACTCTCCCAGCTTCTTTACTTTCTGCCGTATTCCTTAGTCGTTCTTTATAATCAATTTTACTGTGCGCTTCACTACTTCAAAACCTGCCCAGCCTCATTTGTATAGTCTTCCCGTGAGCGCCCAATGCGAGGCATCCCACTGACCTTTGGTTGCCATTAAGTTCTTACTATACCCCGGACTTCACGCAAACAACCGCATTTCCAAATGAAAGTCCTGGAACCATAATTCACCTTTCCACACACCCCGGAGAACCCCGTACCTATTGTATCCCCATAGCGCTCGGTGTGTGCGACCGGCCTGAGTGAACGTCTGTGATTGGAACGCCTTTTGTGCTACCTGTTTCCTTTGTCCTTTTTCTTCTTTTTTTCTTGTTCCTTATTTTCTCCTCTCGCTCTTTGTCCTCTTTACAACCCGTATATCCCCTCCCCAGTGCAGGGTAGCAAACCGGAAACGCCTCTGGTTAACCTCCCTGCCCGGAAAATCAGCCGAAGGGGCCCGGAAAGCTTCGCTTTAAAACAAAATAGCTGATCCGTGCCGGCTGGCGCGCGGCTACGAGTGGTTTTTTCTCGAAGTAGCGCAGTCTTACCAGCGCCTCGTTTGCCGCCAGCGTTGGAAACGATGTGCGATGCCCCAACAGAAGATAACCGTACTGTGATAACCGCAGCTGACTTGCGTATTTCTGTCCAGTGTTAGTCCAACGTGTCCTGAGCAGCGGCGCATAATCTAACGCCGGTACGCAAGTGTAAGGCATGGGCGGCATCTCTGGCCGCGCTTTGGTATGTTATTATTAGCACTTGTGAGGTATATGCAGGAAACATGAGCACGCCGTCAATGCCGACACAAATTCGTGCAGCGACATACTTTGCAAATCACCACCGCCCAGGCACATCAACTACATATATCGGCTCTGTGAGCGGCTAGACGAAGTGACATGCAAGCACTGGCCGGTGATTCGGCGGCAAATATTAACTTCCCAGGGGCGATAGAGCAAGCTACGCCGTTCATTTGTATGCCCAGAAAGAATGGCGACGACTGAACGTCACAAAAGCACCCGCATGAGGTCTTGAATATTAACCTGTAGCAAGGAAGCGTGCCATATAGAAAGGTAGGTGCACGGGCAGGCGGTGGATAACTGATTCGTAGATGAACAGGTTTCTGACACAACAAAGAATTCAAGTTCATTCGAACTTACCGTGCAATCCTTTGACAGGAGCCGGAGAATCCACAAGGCTGCACGGTCGGACCTTGCAGCAGCGCAAAATGCGGGAAATAATGAAACCAGGGACGAAGCCGCCGCTGCTGGCACATCCGAGACCACCACAGAAAGCATGCGGGCCATATCACTAGAGGAAAAAGAGCGCGGCTGCAGTACGTGGCCGCGGTATACGCGCGGCGCTCCTTGCGCTTGCGGTTCCGCGATGAAAATAAAATTAAACCAGTCCACCGTCATGTGTCGCTGTTGTCGGGAAAAAATGTCATGGTGGCGGGTGCCTTGTGTTGTGTGTATAATAAGTTGCGAGAACTGAAAAACAGTCGTATTTTCTGTTTTCGTCATTCAGTAACCTGCCGCCTGCATCGGCAGTGTGATGCCCTCTCGTCGATACGTGTTGTCGGCCCGTACTGGCAGCGACATGACCTCGAAATATGGTGTCCTTATGCCATTTCTTAAAGAAATCACTATTTGTGTAAATGAGCGTCCAAGTCACTGGCGGTGAAGCTATTGCTTCTTTAAAGTTAGGAATGAGCGTCATTTGTTTAAGCCTAGAAAACAAGAAAAATTACAACGGTAGGTCTCATTTTTGTCCAGCATTCCAGTTTTAACCGAAAAGAGTCAGTGAAAGCAAATTTACAATAAAGCTAAGGCAACCGACGATCTGCACGCACCGCAAGTCTATACATGCGCTCCAATGAGAGTAGCTTGCCAAAGTTAAGGTCATGTGTCAGCTAGCGGCTCAAGCAATGTTACTTTTTTTTTTTTTCATTTCTGCATCCGTTCTGCCTGCGTCTGCGACGCAAACGAGAAGTCGGAAGGCACATAAATTGGAAGTGGTGGGGGAAGCGGCAGCGTAATGGTTAGTGTGCCCAGCTCCCAAATGCAGAATGCTGCAAATACATGGGCTAACAATAACGAGAGGTGTTGTTGAGCGAGGCTGTAGACCGATACGTCACCAAAGACAAGGCCACGTCCCTATTGCGGTGAACAACGGAAATGTACATCGACAACATGTCAACTAGCGTGTTATTCATACTTCATTAAGGTCGTTGCGTGTTTGCGTTGTGTCTAGCACGAGTGAGTGGTGTAAGAGATGACACTGGAGAGAGAAAGCGCTTTATTTGCACCCATCAGACAGCATCGGTGATTGGGGTGAGACGCAGCTCCCCCTTCCACAGTCTACCTCCCCCCTAGACGCCGGCCGAAATTAGTTGGCTTCCGGCGGCGGCCTGAGCTTGACCGATGACTTGTTTTTGGGCTTGTTCTTCCTGGCTACGGAGGGAGGATTACCACGACTCTTTGTTCCCATGTAGACCGTTTAGCGCTGGGCAAGCCCAGAGCATGTGATTATGCTTTCACAGTTTTTGCATTAGGAAGAGTGCACCTCAGGATGTCAGTTGTGTAGGATACGGATGTGTAGGATGCGGGCTTGGGAAAGTACCCGTCTGCAGTTTTCGCCAGATTACTTCTTCCCTGTTTGTGAGAGATCTATGGGGGGGGGGGGGGGGGGAGGTTCTCCTGCCCATTTTATAGTGTTCTAGAATTTTTCTGTATGTGGATAAGTCTCGGTTTTTGGACAGGGAGTAGTCTGCCTGCGCTGGGGCCCGGTGTGCGAGTCCTCGGGCGACTTGGTTGGCGATCTCTGATGTGCTCGATTTTATTTTAACGCGAGAGCGTTAAGGAGCTCATGTCGCAGAAAAGCCGGTGTCGTTGGCGGCATTGGCCGTGAGCGAAAAATAGCGGAAGGCAAGTCATAAATAAAAACTTGCAAGATGGGCTGGGTCGGAATCAAGCCCGGGTCTCCGGAGTGTGAGACGGAGACACTACCACTCAGCCATGAGTTCGATGCTTCAAAGCGGAACAAAAGCGCCTCTAGTGAATTCGGTGTTGCCTTAGAAACGTGCCGTAGAAAGTTATACTGCGGTGTATATCGGTAATTATGAGCATGTAAATTACAGAAGTCGCAGTTAAACGCGTAGCGAAGTACGTTTCCGCTACATTTCGTTTGCGCTTGGCGCGCACGCAGAGCCATCTTGCGGCAAACACAGAAGACCCCCTCCTCGCAATGTACGGCGCTGCCCGACAGGGGGCGCGCCACTCGCCCGCGCGACGCGGCACCTCTTTCCCCTCACAGCGTGATTCCTAGGTGCAGCGTCCGATGCGGGACGCCTCTGACGTGACCGCTGTGCCGTAGCGCATCTGGTGGGAAAGCGTCCTGTGCGATGTGTGTCGGGCTGCTGGCGAGGAGTCATGCGTCTGCGTGGTGCTGCCAAGCGAGATAGAGGACGATCCCATCGAGGCGTCAGCCCCATGATCGCGTCCGCCTTCATGGCGCGTCGCGGTTCGGCTGTCCGTGCCGATCACGATGTTTGGCTCGCGTAGATCGTTTCTCCCTCCGAGAGACCAAGTTCTTTGGTTCGTTCCGCTTGCTCAAGCTCACATTTCGTCTTTGTGGGACTCAAGAGCATGCCGAGCGAATGAGTGGGCGGTGCGAACGGGGTGCGATAACGCTATCGCGTTCCACTCTTGAAGGCGAAGCTTAAGCGTCCTCCAATTTTTCAAGCGTCCAATGTAAACTGTCATCGCCGCAATTCCATTATTCTGGTTGATGGGTTTGTGATTGCCAGGGCAATGCCGCAATCTCTGCCTCCTCTGGTGAAGAGTCAGGGTGTCTACCAAGTTGACATTTCCGAATTCCCTGAGTTTTCCAGGTTTTCCCTGAGTGCCTTTGCCAAATTCCCTGAGCGACACAGAACTTTGTTTTATGTCAAGAGACGGGCTGACACCATGTCATACGATGGTGTCACTCTCTAGTAAGCATGCTAATAAATACAAAACGACTTAATCCAGCTTGAATAGTAAGGGGTGGTGTTTACTTTATTCAAAAAGAAAACAGAACGGAGGAGCTAGTAAAATACATAGCGGAAAAAAGATATATTGGAAAAAATCCGTAAAGCTCATAGTGAGACATTCTCAAATACTAATAAAAAGGAGATGTATACAGAAGAAAATATTTTCGAAGATGAGCAGTCAAGGCGGGAGAATGCCTCTGAATTTTATAGTGACCCATCGTAAATGCATAGTAACTAATATTCATTAATTGTATAGTCAGTCGTGCTACGTTTCTTCAATAAATATATTGAATCACCCACTCAAATTACTTGCAAAGGTTAATTATTGGGCCCAAGCATTACAACAAGGGAGAAATAATCTTTTGCGATTACTACCCAAACCCCCAACTTCGCTTTCACGAAGGCATTACCTTCTTTGAAGGGACATCAAAGAGTGCAATGCCTTCATGAAAGCGGTCATTTAAAGTGATACATTTCACTGAGAAGTGGAATGGGTGTACCTTAAGAAAGCAGAATGTGCAATTTACTCAAAGCCTAATGTTCACTGTCTATTCCTTGTAACCACTACACAGTAATGACAAAAATAAGTTGCGTTCGCAAATGTTATGCCGTGACTGAAGCGGATATTACGAGATTCGTAGTTTGTTTCTCCGGTGTTCTCGGTGAGCTAAACAAGGCATCTTGCTTATTTCTAGGGGGAATTATGGGTATGGTATGGATAAGGTCTAGGCGATGCTCCAAATGGATGGGTTAAATGCGCATCTTCAAGTAGAATAGGTATGCCAGTGGTCCATAGCCTTATTGGTCTGTTTTACGAGCGATGTAAGACTTAGATGGCTGCGCTTGCATAATTACAATAACAACTGAGATAAAATTGTGCGAACATAAGGGGAAGAATACACCAAGTTTATGTGTGATGGTAATTGCGTGTTGATGAAATACAGCATCAAATAATGGTGAACAAGTGTTTGAAATTATCACGCTACTGCTATTGTCCCAAGAGAGTTTACGATACTTTATACTTTGAAGGAATAGGCAGCAATTCAAGTGGAATGTGTCGCATAGTTTTAATATTTCTGGGTTATTGTGAAGGGTTACGAATAATCATTGAACCCTCATTTTTTTGTTCTTACTTTGTCAGGCGTGACATACTAATTTCGGCTGGTGTCCTCACTGAACTAAAGAAGGCAGCTTCGTTAAGTTTGGTGACTGTAAGGGCAAATTAATGGGTGGTGCGGAGGTGAAGTTCAAAATAGATGGCTTTCGTAATAAATTACGTATGCAAGCACTCCAGCGTGTTTGAGCATGTCTGACGAGAGCGGAAGAATTGAGCCCGCTGTTCTGGCAGCACTATACAAGCCACCAATACAAAATTGTGCGAAAATTGGTGGTGCCCAATGCAAACTTCCAGTTCGAAGTGGTTGGATCAAATACAGCCTTTGTAAAATTTTCTTATTCAAGCATAATGGCGTGTGATATGGCCGCTATCAACTATGCTTCCCAGTGTCTGTAGCTGTAGTTTACAACAGGTTCATATTTTGTGGAAAGTGGAGGGGGCCATTGTAACTGCAATGTATGACAATTTTTACATTCCTGGCCCGGTTGAAAGCGTAAATAATAATGAGCCGTCATTTTTCTTTCCTTACTTTAATGCGTCATAACAACTTCTGTCTTTGTTTCAGCGATGTCCTTCATGAACTAAACAATACATTTTGTTTATATTTGGCGAAAATAAAGGCAAAATTCAAAGATAGAGATGTAATTATGATATTTTTAGTATATTACGCATGTAAGCTATTCCTAGCTTTATGAATGTGTGTTGCGAACAAAGAATTTGTCCAATTGCCCTGGAATAACTGTGAACTCAACCGATATCAAATCTAGTGGAAATTGAGTGGTGGGAAGGGTGGGGAGGGGGGGGGGCATTATAAAGCACTAAAGCATTGCATACCCTCCTCAGCAGTTGTAGTGGTGGTTTTTAACAGCTTCGCTGGACGTCCACTGTCGCAGGGCCGGGATGGCAAGTCCATTTTTTTTTGTGCATGAATATTGCAAGTAATTTATGTTGATTGTACGTCATTGCATATAATCTCGACAGTACTATTACCTAAACTAGAGATACATTTATGTTGTAGACTTAAGCAGCAAGTACAATTCTTTGTTGAATTAGTAAAATTCTTTGTAGGAAATGTGCCTTTTTATGTACGCTGTACTGCTGTTACTGGGTGGGATCCGAGACCACTGTGGGTGCACTCATTGCCTTTTGCCCCTGTATCATCTTGAGATGTTATATAGTTGCAAGAGATAAATGCAAATTCAGCTCATTTTTCGGGCCCTCATGGTTCACCAAATGTGATTGATAAATACGTCCCTGTTGGTTAAATATACATATAACAGAAGCATTTCCAGGCTATTTCACTTACTGTAATAGTAATTGGCAATATATATATATATATATATATATATATATATATATATATATATATATATATATATATATATATATATATACACACAGAGTGAAAGATCAGACCGTCTGCGATTTGCCCTCCCCCCCCCCCCCCACACACACACACACTCTAGAAATAGTTGGTACGCCACTGCATGTCTTTTACTGCCGCCGCACATCAGAAAAAGCTCTGAAGGCCTGCCTTATTATTATGCATATCGGTGCTCATCCTGTGACAGGAGGCAGCAGGCGCACGCGTGTTTAATTAAGGGATACATGCTGTGTCCCGTGACAATTGCCCCTTCTCACGCTTGTTGAGCTTCACCGCAATAATTTGCTCACGCTTCACCGCGTAATAGTGCTGTTGTGAGGCGAAGCTGACTTTCAGCAACCGGCATTGTGCAACGCGTCGTGCTTTCCGAGCTTCGAAGCCAATCGCGAGGACCACAAAGGCGGAGTCGGTGCCATTGCTGACAGCGGCGAATTTTTCAATGAAAAACACGGCACAGAACGGCAAGAAGCTTAATAGCGAACGCAGAAGCAGCTAAGCTTAGCGTTGCTGCGGTGGTGCCTATGGCTGCCAGCGGATCTGCATGCGAGTGCGCCGGTTCGAGGAGCGACGAGGTAATCAAAACGGCGGCGGCGGTGGTTTTATTAATGCCGTTTCGGACCTGCCATGTCGGCAAAAAGTCCGGAAACTCGGATGGCGAAATGTTCTTGCATCCGAAATTTCAGACGTTATTATACATAGGCTCTATGGGGTACGTGGTGGTGCCGCGAAGCCGTCCGAATTATCGGGCCGTCCGGAAAGTCGGTCGTTGACTAAACACTGGCCACTCCTCCTACTCGAGCCAGCTTTACCGCGACTTTCTTTCCCTTTCAACAAAATTACAGCTAATTTTCCCTGATAGAAGCGCAAATTCCCTGAGTTTTCCCTGAGTTTTTCCAGACTATTGAAAATCCCTGAGAATTCCCGGTTTTCCCGGTTTTCCCGGTTGGTAGACACCCTGAGAGTGTATCACGCCACAGCTCGAGATTAGCTCGTCTTTGTCGCTCATTACTACTGCAGCGCAGTGCCCTTCTCGGTACTCTGCCGCATCTGTGTGCACTACCCCTTCATAGTAAAATATTTAGCGCCCACAATTGACAAGGACAGAGTGAAGGGGGACACACGAGCGCTACTCACAACTATTTTATCCGTTGCAAAGAAGGGCTGCTTGGAAAACGGCACGCATAGCGCCAAATCTTTATGCGGCATTCCCGATCAAATCCATCCGGCTTACTAAGCGGCTCCGATATTATGCGGCACAACCGGCGTTTTTTATGAAATAAATCTTTTTTTATAGACAGGTGCCGCCCAGGGTGGCTTTTCGTGCGGTTTCCTACGCATAGCTTATAACAACATTATAGGAAATTGGTAACACTTATCACGCAAACATGGAAACACACATTACACAAACATGGACACCAGGTACATGTAGCAGATGCTGATGTGGCTGGTGATAGTATTTAAATGAGTAACAACATACGGCTATATGTATACCGCTTTCAACAGCTGTCATGTGCGGCGGAAGGGCTAAAAGGAGCAAGCTTACGGAGCAATGGAGCTGCGCGAAAAGAAAACTGCTTCGTCAGGCGAATGTCTTTCTTCAATGCTTTGTCTTTACTCGCTATGCTGCGGATTGTTCGCTGCAGCCGCTGTTTAACCAGGAACTTGGCTTTGTCTGAAAACTTGTGAACGCACAAGGTTCAGTCAAATGATCCGCCACCAAAGTGCACACCTGCAACTATAGGTAACTGCACCTGCTTCAAAGTTACGCTGCGTCGACGGTATAACGGCAATACGGCTCCGCTATTCTGAGACGTCGAATAAGCTGGCGGGATTTTGCCAGCACGTCTAAGTTTGATGAACTGGCAAATATTGCTATTCACTTCCGATGGCCGCAACAGGGCCGCCGGCCGCCCCGTCCGTAACATTGACAGATATGGCTTGTGTGAGTACGAGAACAATGCTCCCGACCCGTGCCTTTTATGCCGCTCCGTTGTAGATTGATTCGGTGTTTATTTTGAAGCAGCAAGGTGGGTCAGTATCTCCGTTCACGAGCCTACCGAAACTGTATTGCAAATATCGGAAATTTCGCTGCTTTGCACATGCTAGCTTATTTTCGCCTCTTTGCCTGTCGGGCGCATGTGACGTTGCGACTACAGCTACCGCGGCCATACCTGCAGCGTCGTCAAAGTTAAAAGGATGAGATAAAAGAAATCGAGGCGTGATTAAAGAATTTATATAGTAGGACTTAGCATCCCGAGATCGCTGTGGATTATGAGGGACGCAGTAATGGAGATGCCCGCATTAATTGTGACCAGCTGGGGTTATTTAATGCGCATCCAGAAGATTACACTAGCGTTCTTACGTTTCTGCGAGAATGCGACAGGCGGGGCCGAAGCGCTATATAAAGCCACTGGATTACCGTGGGGACTGTCGTCAAAATAACGATTCATCAGTTTAAAAATGCATAAGCAGGCGCGATTTTGCCGGCGTATCGAAGCTGACAAGGGCTCCATTCCTAGCCTTGCAAGTCGATGGCTCCGACGCAAAATTAACCGGGAATAACCGCAATTTGCCCATTTTGTCTTGCGCTATATTTGCATGATCAGCACCACCGCAATGAGCACTTCCTTCTGTCTGGAATGCAAGCATTCCCCATGTGGAAGACGAGCCATATTCATGCACAAGTTACTGTAATTATGGGGTTGCAAGCAGGTGAGGTGGACAGCACGCTTGCATACTTATCTTGAAGGAGAGATTGAATAGGTATCGCGTACTTTAGTTGAGTGCCTCTACCTTCGTTATATTCGTTATATCAACCGCACTCTATATACGCAGTTATTAAAAGCATAAGTTTTTCTCTTACCACCTGAAGTATGGTTTATCGGAATGCCCACTTCATCTGTGCACCCAATCTGAAAGCATGCTGTACCTTCATGCAGACTTAGACATAGAACATATCTTTCAAAGAATAATTATTTATTTACAATACAACAAGGTGCGCAGAATAGTTTCACTATAGGTTCTTAACACAGAATGAGGACTTATATACCAAGCTCTGACAGTAAAAATTAAAAGACAAACTGCAACAGGAAATACAAAAGCAAATAGGCGGTGTTCGCGCCTACAGCTTTTAAAATGTGAAACAAACATAACGCATGAATTTGCTATAATTTCATGTGGTTGTGACGCACAAAAGTTGGGCCTCTCAGTTGGTCGCTTTCTCGTTCATTAAAAAAAGTTGTTTATAACCGAAATGATGTAAAATAGCAGATAACTACAATATCCCAAACAGCTAGAACACAGATACGACCCAACTTAGCGAAAGGTCACATTTTCCATAGATAAGTTATCTTTCACTTTATTACCTTAAAGGCCCCACTGTTGGGGTATTACATAAGGGGTGGGTGTACAAAAAGGAAAACACGTGGATCATTCAAGAAGAGTAGTGAGCTCTTGTAGCGTCAATGAAGGCGTGTGGGTTGGTGACGGCCACGATGACATGGGGAAGGCCGTTCCAGTCTACAGCATTGCGTGGAAAGAAAGAAGACGAAAAGGTGAGAGTATGGGCTCGGGCGTGAGCAATACTTAGGGAATGTCTTGTACGAAGTGATATGCAAGCTGGAGTAAGATGTAAGGAATCCGATTGAGAGCATTATGATACATGTTGTCAATTAGGGATAGACTAGCGATGCGATGGTAACAGAAACGCCGGGCAGACCTGTTTCTGCCTTTAATGAAGATAAGCTTACGTTGTATGAATACCATGATAGGATGAACCTAGTAGCACGATTCTGCACCATCTATAGTGCATTTATAAGATAAATTTGTTTATGGTTCCAAATTGCTGAGGCGTATTCGAGTTTATGGCGAATTAGAGACTTGTATGCAATGAGTTTAACATGAGGAGAATTTCCTAAATGACGTCTGAGGAAACCTAGGGTTTTGTTACTAAATGAGATGATGTTGGACACTTGCGGAAGGAAATTAAGATCTTGAGATATAGTGACACCTAGACATTTAAGGAAATTAACTGTCTCAATGCGAGTGTTAGCAATTTTGTACGGAAAAAGGAGAGGGTTACGAAAACGAGTTAAGGACATTGCTTTACATTTAGTGGGATTTAAAACCATTAGCCAACGATCGCACCAGTTTAGGATATTATTTACGTTGCGCTGCAGTGTGACATTAGTTATTGATTGGTAAATAACAATCGTCTACAAACATGTGAATTGTACAAGAAATTTCCAGTGGCAGACCATTAATATATACGAGAAACAATAGGGGGCCCAATACGGAGCCCTGGGGGCCGCCAGATGATACGGGGTCAGGGTTAGAGGCAGTGTTATTGATGCATACATACTGAGAACGTTTAGTAAGGAATTCTTTAATCCATCGTAAGACAGCTGGATGCAAACCCAAATGGGAAAGTTTTAATAGTAAGCGTTGGTGGGGTATATACTTTGTCGAACGCTTTAGCGAAGTCAAGGAATATTGCGTCAGTTTGTATGTTATTAACCAAGTTTGAGTGTAGGCCAAGAAGGAAAAGAGCTGAGTTTCACAAGATAGTCCCTTGCGAAAACCATGCTGTCATGGATGAAAGAAGCTGTTGGAATCAAGAAAGCTCATTATATGAATGTAAATAATATGCTCCATGATTTTGAATGGTACTCTTGCTATGGAGATAGGCCGGTTGTTTAACGGTGAAACTTGGTAACCTGACGTGTAGACCAGAACGACCTTGCCCCCTTTCCATTCGTTTGCTAGAGCGCACGAAGACAAAGACTGTAAGAACAAAGTTAAGAATGCGGTAGAAATATGCTTAGTGTTTTCTAATAGTTTATAGGTGATTTCATCAATACCCGCGGACGAAGACACTTTGGTTTTTCAATTAGTGATGCGACGCTGTTGAACTAAAAATGTATGGCCGGCATTGTGGACATGGTAGGTGAAGAAAACATGAGTAGGGGAACTTCAGGTTCAGTCGTAAAAACTGATGAAAAGGCGACATTGAAAGTAATAGCGCACTCACAGTTTCAAAGAGTTTCACCCTGATCATTATAAATATGGATAGCGCGAGTAGGCTGAGGGTTCATGGTCTGCCAGAATTTACGAGGATTATCGGCTATCACGCGGAGGAGGTCTGAGTGAAAAAAAGAATGCTTACGTTGGCGAACTGCTGTTAGATATACGTGCTCAGCTTGATGGTAACTGTCCCATGAGTCGGCATTTGGTTTTAACTGCGCAAAACGAAAGAGCCGTTTCTTTTTGTTCTGAAGTGTTCTCAAAGTTTTAATGAAGCATGGTTTACGTCGGTTCGTAGGAATAGAGATAAATGAAACATGCTTGTCGGCTAAAGAATTCGTCTTGTTCTGCAATAATAACCAGTTGTCTTACACACACCGATTTCCAAAAGCGGACTCATTTATTTTGTAAAATTCCTGCAGTTCGTCGTTTATAGTAGAGTAGTTCCCTTTTTCGTAGAGGCGAATTTTTTTCATGTGTGACTGGCGCAAAGACAGTTTGAAGGAAAATGTAGCATGAATTACTTTGTGACCACTCAGCTCGTGAAGGTAATTGACGATAAATATTCAGGGTGCGTGGTTAGTATAAGGTCAAGCGTGTTTGCACTATCTCGCGTGACACCAGTTGGTTCATTTATCAGTTGTGTCAAATTATGGTTAAGACAGAAGTCAAGAAATTCGGCAGTCTCCGAGTTACCTGTAGCTAACTGTGTAGTAGTCCAATCAATACTGGGGTAATTGAAGCCACCGATAAGCGAGAGACACGCATTAGGACACCTCTTGGTTAATTCACTCGGGATATTGTTAAGTTTGCTGGGGAAATCAGGATAATGGTTAGGGGTCTGCAGCATACACCAAGAATAATTAGTTGGGAATCGGCACGGCAGATTAGCCATAGAATTTCGAGCTCACATGATATACTGACAGGACAGCAGGACAGCTCATTCTGAACGGCGATTAGAACGCCGCCCCCTCTGGCACGGCGCCTGTCCTGCGAAAATATATCGAAGTTAGGCAAGTTATTCAAAACTTCGACATATGAAATGGCGCTGGAAAGCCACGTTTCGGTTAGTAAGAATAGATTGCTTTCGTATGCTGATACGAGATTAGACACTATTTCACGTTTTGCAAGGCAGCTGCGTATGTTGGAGATAACCGAAAGTGAGAAGGCGGCACGAGGCGCGGGAGTGGGATGCAAATATGATTGGCAGCTGTGGTGAGATAGCTATGTCTGTTCCAGCACACTTTGTGAAGATTCATTAACGAAGAAACATTGTGACCCGATATGCACTGTTCTGTATCGAAGTGAGTAGGGCATACACTTTTTTTTTTAATGCATTGAGATTTTTACGTGCGTTTTGTACCCACCGGGAAAAATCCTCGCCAGTACTATATGTGGTTCCTAAAAATTAAAATATGGGGTTTTCCGTGCCAAAACCACTTTCTGATTATGAGGCACGCCGTAGTGGAGGACTCCGGAAATTCCGACCACCTGGGGTTCTTTAACGTGCACCTAAATCTAAGTACACGGATGTTTTCGCGTTTCGCCCCCATCGAAATGCGGCCGCTGTGGCAGGGACTCGATTCCACGATCTCGTGCTCAGCAGCCCAACACCATAGCCACTGAGCAACCACGGCGGGTATATGTGGTTCCTTTCAGCCTATGAGCGTTAGTAAGGATCGCCTCTTTCGTTTTAAAGGCGCAAAACCTGACAATGATTGGACGATTACGCCCAGGATTATGGCGACCCAAACGATGTGCTCTCGCTACTTCTTTTGAGTCAAGTGTTTAGGCGCTCGGAGCAAAGTTGAATTATCGTTTCTTCAGGGTTTCCACGCGATTCTGATGAAGAGGCGGGGATTCCATATAATATTAGGTTGTTTCGCCAGGAACGATTCTCGGCATTGTCAAGACGATTATCTAGGTTAGCAACACGACATGCTGTATCGGCGCTATTAGTCTGTACGGCTACAAGCTGCTGTAGCAAGTGTTCAATATGCTCGCAATGGGCTTCGACAGATGCCATACGAGTGAACAGGTCAGCGATAACATTATTTGTTGTAACAAGATGCGCCTTGAGGTCTTTAATTATTGTAATTACCGTCCACTGACCGGCGGTTAGCTTGCGCAATTCGGCAAGAGTGGTCGCATTGTCTGGCCCAGGGTTTGACTCAATATCGCCCGCGACTATAGCGGCAAGTAGCGCAAGACCGCACCACATTCACAACAAGTAGCAAACAAACGCTGCGGGCTCGGCAACTGTAGCAGGAGGTAATTACTAGATTTTTTTGCGAATAACCTGTACGAAGGACCAACCTGCATGACGAAGAGCAAATGATTAGTTGTCACGCCAGCTGAACGGCGACATTGCCCACAGAGCGATGCCAACAGGAGCGGTCGCTTTATAGCTGGAGGAGCGAATGTTGTCGTGCGCGTTGGGACTTACCAAGCTGTACTGAGGCCCAAGTGATCAAAATGTGGCATAGTTTGCCACGTTGGAGCTTGAATACTGCCCAGCGAAGACTCACATGACGAAAGCTGGGCAGATCCGCGGGATGGTTGTGCACGCACCGGTGATGCGCACGGCGTTGATTCAGTCAGCACAGGAAGGAATATCAGAGCTATGGCTTGACGGATAACCTGCATGACGAAGAGCAGTGGATTAGTGGTCACGCCTGCTGAACGGCGACCGAGCCCACCTGAATGAGATACTTAGCGAAATTCTCGCAACTAATCAAAAGATAGCTATCCATGGCTGGCATGAAAAAAGAAAGATTAAAAAATGCTGCAAGATAATGTACGTATTTAAATTGAAGACCTCTTCTGGGAGCCAAGCTACATAAAAAAGCTTTTGTCCTGCGGAGCACCCTCCGTATATATGACGTAGTGTTTGGGTGAACGTAGAGAGATGCAAGTGATGTTTTTTTATGTATACATTGCCAATAAGAGAAAGAAAGCCTTTTCAAATATGTCTTTCGTCTTGACATAATTGCTTCGTTATCACAAACACATCAGATATCCTTCATATATGTTCAGAGTTATTTGTCCTGATGACTCCTGGACCTCTAGACAATCGTCGTACCTGGAAGGAAAAAAGAAATTCCACTGAATATTAGACAATCTCAGAAACTGTTTCACCTTGACCCTATTAAGGCTATGCGTTGTTCAATAGTTGTTCAAGGCCAACATAGTAGTGATATTGCACGAAACATGTCTCAATGTTAACTGTAAACTTCTAAGGCTGCGAGATAATTAACGATACGAGGGTCTTTTATGTGACTGCCCTGATTGTGGTTTGGCTAGAAAACCAATCTCGACTGTAGCTTAATTGCACCTTGTTGGGGGAGAACCACTGTCCAGACTGTCCTTAAAACACCCTTGCGTTGCCGCTACTTGACATGGGGGATGTTGCTATAGTGCGCTGCATCGCATTGATGTGCACACATTCTTTTCCTTTTAAATATCGGCTTTCCTGCTTCCTTTCATTCCCTTCATACCCCTTTCCCAGCGCAGAGTAGGTCGCTTCTATTTACACTGGCTAACCTGCCTGTCTTCCTATCTTTATTCCTCCTTCCTCCAGGCACGGTCAGCATTATAAAACTGATCTAATGTGAAAGGCGCGAGGACGACGACTGGCAATATAGTCAAGCTAGTCAAATGCAACATTGCTAACATATGCCTGTTGAACGTTTTCAAGAAGTCCTGTCCGCATCGAGCTGCGGAGAGTTTTCTCGAGGAGATTGAACGACTAGAAGAGGCCGGCTACTCACAACTTGTGCTGATTTCCGTAGCAGAAAAAAATCCTGAAGTTACGAGCCTGCCAACTGGCCCAGGAGTCACCTCGCGAAAAAGAAAAGGTGGCCGTCATACCTTACATAGACCGCATTTCACATAAGTTGAAGAAGATTGCCAAGCGAGCTAACGTAAAGGCGGTGCTTGCTGCCCCATGGAAGCTTTCAAGGCTGTGCGGAATGACCAACCATTTTTTCCCAAACCATTGGCCTGTGTCACAAATCCCGAAAGTAAATACGTCGATTGTCAAGCAGTAGTCGTTTATGAAATCTTCTCGTCATGTGGTCGAAGTACCTGGGCCAAGCCGAGCAATGCCTGAATGATAGGCCGAGGCGACGCCAATTATAAATGGGAGAGAGGGCCACCTAGCAATTCATTGTAGAGATTGCAAATGTAAGCCAAATTTTCACGCCTGCACTGCGGTGACCAGAAGCCGTGACAAATGGGTTACATTAGTAATTGACGCCAAAAGGATCAGTGAGGCAGGTGATAGGTGCGTGAGTGTTGCAGCTATCTCATTATCGCAAAAAGAACTGCTTTAGCTGGACGTGAATGCGCACAGATGAACTGTGATAGCGCTCATTGTATAGAATAGTGGCATTATTTCGGAATAAACATTGTTGAAAGTAAAAAAGACGCCCCGTGTGCGTGCTTCTCTTTGTCCGTCGTCGTCTTCGTGCCTTTCACAGCAGATTGTGCTCCACCAACATGCCCAGCTATCCATCCTAACATTATAAAACTACGTGTCGATGATTTACTACACAAAGAAGAGCATTCTGTATCACACATCACATATGCATAACTCATAAGAGATTGTGCATGAACGACATGAATGTTTTCCGACCGTTCATGTTACAGCAATGTATTTGAAGTTTCAGTGGCATTATTAGCACCAAAACCCATCACTAATTAATCTGAATACAATGAGCGCATACGTATGCAAACAGAATATTAAAGCCATGACAATACACGAACACACGTAATGCTCTGAGCAAGCAACTAGCGAGCAAGCAAGCGAGCAAAACACGCTCAACTGCATTCGCCGCATTCCACGCAAACACATTTCACATATACTTGTCCTCTTCGAAATCAACTCAATGTGCTGGCCATAGTGTTTATTTCACAGTCATATTTCTTCACACTTCACCCTAATTGGCCCACATTGCCAGCTGGCACTCAGGGGCATTCATTTATGCCCCTTACACTTACTGACATTCAGCTGCACTTGAGTTCATTTACACTCGCCGAAACTGACTCAGTGACTTCCCGCTCTTGTGAAATCAGAAGAAATGAGTCAGATGGCTCGTGAATGTGGGTCTGCCTGTAGTGATAATGCAGTGCGTGCAAGTGCTTCAATGTCAACCGCATGCGAGCTATACTGTAAACACCCGTCTCTTTCTTCGCCCCACCCCAATTTTGTGCTCGCAAAATATCAGTTTGTTCTTCGTGTGCTTAATCACAACCATATGATCTTTGTGTGCTGCAATGAACTGCCGTTCTTGGCCCGATTTTCGCTTACCGATGCTGTGGTCCACTCTACAGTTGCACTGGAGAGCCGGGGTTCTGATTTCTTTGGTGGCGTTGTTATAAGCGCCCACCTCTCCCGCTTTAATCCTGTATTGGGAAAAAAATTCAGACTGATATCCACAGGTTTTCCAGTCTGCAATAAAACTTGAAACTGGTAGCTCGACGTGAGATAACGCGCCGTTCAAATTTTGGCAGTGGCATAAAATTTCGCCCCTTCTACAAGTAACGAGTGAATTGCACCTCTTCTACAGATATTGGGACAAATTCTGTTTCTAGCGCAAACCGAGACCTCGGTGCTGCTGCGTCGTCGGAGTTATATGATTATTTTCGCCTCAAGCAAGCTTTGAGCTATACATATAAATTGGGATTTGAATTCCAGTGAACTCGACGCATTGAACAGGAAAGCCAGAAACGCTCGCAAATCTACACATTACACAGAGAAAAGTGCGTAACACACCAGAAAATTGTTCAAAATAAAACCGTCGTTCGACAAATTTCAACTACGAAATGCAATGAATTCATTTCGTAGAGTCCACGAAGGGGACTCTGCGGAATGGTTACAACGCTAAACGCCATCACTAGCGGCGCGATAAAACGAAAGCCTTTATGAAACTTTTGCTAAAGGTCACCTGGCTACGCACGAAAAAAAATGTCGATCGCCAGCAGTAATGCAATTTCATGAAACCGATGCGGCACTACGCTTGCAATTATATAGCCGGTTATATAGACTTCAATGCCCGTGTCCGCATTAGTACTAGACGTTCAGACCCGCCGCGGTTGCTCAGTGCCTATGGTGTTAGGCTGCTGAGCACGAGGTCGCGGGATCGAATCCCGGCCACGGCGGCCGCATTTCGATGGGGGCGAAATGCGAAAACACCCGTGTACTTAGATTTAGGTGCACGTTAAAGAACCCCAGGTGGTCAAAATTTCCGGAGTCCTCCACTACGGCGTGCCTCATAATCAAAAAGTGGTTTTGGCACGTAAAAGCCCATAATTAAAAAAAAAATACTAGACGTTCAGATGTTTAAATCACCGAGATTCGTTATGGGTTGGCTCACAGTAATGCAGTGGCCGAAATTAAGCATTTAGTAGTATGGGGAGCAACAATGAACCTACCTAATCGACACTGGTTTGCAGCTGTACAGCACTGTTAGAATCGCACCGCTGGCACGAGTTGTTGCAAACTCAGCGCTGACGCCCGGTGTTGCAAATGGGTCGCAAGCCCCAAGGGTAGCGTTGGCCTGGCGGCCTGGGGCACTGGAAGCATCCGAAGGTCCCGGCAAAGCATGAGTCGACTGGTAACAGAACAACTGGTTTATTCTAACATCGCAAAAGAGCGAGCGGTCAGGTCGACCGAAGTGGAGAGACGGGAGTGCACGTTACTCAACAGAAGAAATCTCTCGGCGTCCGGGAGCAGCTGCTTTTATAGTCTCGGAGTCGAGGGCAAGAGGGAACGCCTCGATAGAGGCGCACGTGACGGGGCACGGACACGCTGAGAGACATGTTGAGACGAGTGTAGTGACGCATCCGCCAGTGGGGCGCCGATCAGACCTCCTCGCTTCACACTTGGGGAGCTCCTCTCCCCGGCTGCCGCGCTTTGACAAGCGTGGGCACACACACACACACGCACACACGAAGACACGTGGCACTGAAACACGCCTGGACGCGCTTGGCGGGGAGACTGCGGGAGCTCCGAACGGGCCAAAATGTCCGCCGCTTTTAACGAAGCTCCGGCGTCCGTTGCATCCGCGCCGGCTATACCGCGCGTTGTAGGCGAAACGTAACAGACCGCCCCGCCGGGGGAAGGAGATCCCGATGGTCAGGGGACTGCATCCGCTGTCCGGAGGGATGTCGCTCGATGATGCACATAACCGAAGTCGGGCGTCCGTCGGCGTTTCTTGAGCGCAGCGCACGGAGAAGGCCTCGTTCTCTCGTTCAGGTTCACACAGGACACTGCAAAGTGACTTCGGGAGAGTTGACATTTTTGTTCTCGTTTCCGGCAAGCGTTAGAACCACGCCGAAAGTCAACCGCTCAGTCAGCAAGCACGGCACAACCCTCACTAAGCCCTGCCAGGCTCTTTCCCCTTTTATACTACTGCCTAGTTCCTTACAGTAGTTTAGCAGCACTCAGAACACGTCCACAAATTGGAAAATTGCACTAGAAAGCACATCATCACTTTGAAACACTACACAAAAGCAATAGGTTAAAAAAAATCCTGCCTCAGGAAGAAAAACATCAGTAACAAACAATTTTGAGGCTGATTCCCACGTTAGGGGCTTCGACTTAAGCCATCGGCGTTACCGTTGAGACTCCCCTTTTTGTAACGCACCTCAAAGGAATATTGTTGCAAAGCGAGGCTCCAGCGCAGGAGGCGGCCATTTGTGGAAGAGATAGTCTGCAGCCATTGGAGAGGGCAGTGATCCGTCTCGAAGCATGCGAAGCGGAGATCGCAGCGAGCGACCGTACACTAGCTCAGCTGGCGAAAACCCTGTAGGCGCAGGCGGCGCGGTCCTCAATGCAAACATCACCCCAGGCAGACACAGCTCCCAGTCAGTTTGTTGTTCAAACCACAATGCTCTCAACACGCGCTTCATGACGGAGTGGAGCTTCTCAACGGAATTCGACTGGGGGTGGTGCACTGAGCTGTGTAACAGCCTTACCCCGCACCTTTCGAGAAAGGCTGTCGTCAAAGCGCTAGTAAACACTGTGCCCTGATCTAATTGGATTTCCGCAGGAAAACCAACTCGCGCAAATATGGACAGTAGTGCATTGACTATCTCAACTGAGCTTAGTTCTTTAAGCGGCACTGCTTCAGGGAACTTTGTCGCTGGGCAGATCACAGTCAAAATGTGTCTGTACCCCGTGGCTGTTACCGGCAGAGGTCCCACTGTATCAATAACGAGCCGTCTGAAAGGCTCCGTAATGATAGGCACCAACTTCAACGGCGCCCTCGATTTGTCCCCTGGTTTGCCCACCCGCTGACAAGTGTCGCATGTCTTCACAAAGTGGTCTGCGTCCCGAAAACACCCTGGCCAATAGTACTCTTGCAAGAGACGGTCCTTAGTTTTCTTAACTCCTAGGTGTCCGGACCACGAACCCCCATGCGACAAGCGCAACAGATCCTGACGATAGCATTGAGGCACGATCAGCTGATCGAACTCCACTCCCCTGCGGTCTAGATACTTCCGGTACAGGACGCCACCTCTTTCCACAAAGCGAGCATTTTTCTTGGCGATACCTTCCTTGACAATGCAGCGTATGTTTTCTAGGCTGCCATCCTTCTTTTGCTCGGCTATCAAAGCCGCCCGGCTGACTTTTAGCAACCTATTAAGTCCGTCTGACGTAGGCGCGATGAGCAAATCTGCAGATAGCTCTTCTAACTTTCCCGTGTCGGGCATTTCCTCTCCAGTATCTGGTGCCTTCAACGCTACAGGCTCAATTTTATTCAGTTCGGGCGTGCTCTGAATATCAGCTTGCTGCACCTCTGACCCTTTCTCATTGTTCGACAACGTCGGTCCCGCAACTACCGCCTTTGCAGCGAGCTCCCGAACCTTCGATCTGGTTAAGGCCTGAACGCTAGCCTCACCAAACAAAAGCCCCTTCTCGCGCAGGAGGTGATCGGACCTGTTCGAAAATAGGTACGGGTACTGGGGGGGCAGCATAGATGACACTGCGGCCTCCGTCTCAAGTGCTCCGAAAGGTCCTTCAATAAGCACTTTTGCTACGGGCAGACACACACTATGAGCTTCCACGGCTTGCTTGATCCATGCGCACTCGCCCGTGAACATATCGGGTTCTACGTATGAGGGGTGAACTACATCCATTGTAGCTGCGGAATCGCGAAGCACTCGGCACTCTTTCCCGTTCACGAGGAGGTCTCGCATGTAAGGCTCGAGAAGCTTCATGTTCTCGTCAGTGCTGCATAATGACAAAAACACGACTTTTGTTTTTGTTTCTGGACACTGCGCCGAAAAGTGACCCGGCTTCTGGCACGTATAACAAACGCGCGCTTGCCTCGTCTCGAACCTCTTTCTGCGTTCGGCTTCGGTTGCCGCCGTCTCCTTACGTTCGGTCGGACTGCTTTCACTCGCATCCGCACTACGTGTGTCCCCCTTTGCTCTCATGGGCGTGAACTTTGGCCTCTCAAACTTGGAGCCAAATTCACCCTTTTGACCGTCCTTAGCTCCGCGAGCCCGACGCGTCACAAACTCCTCGGCTAGCTCGGCGGCTCTAGCCACCGTACTAACGTCTGGCCTATCCAAGACCCAGTACCGCACGTTCTCAGGTAACCGACTATAAAACTGTTCCAGCCCGAAACACTGCAGAACTTTCTCGTGGTCACCAAACGCTTCCTCTTCTTTGAGCCACTCCTGCATGTTTGACATAAGCCTGTAGGCAAACTCTGTATATGACTCACTTTTACCTTTCTCATTTTCCCGAAACTTCCGACGGAACGCCTCCGCTGACAGCCTGTACTTTTTTAGCAGACTCGATTTCACTTTGTCGAAATCCTCGGCCTCCTCTCTCTCCAAGCGAGCGACTACGTCGGCCGCCTCGCCGGGTAGCAAAGTGAGCAAGCGCTGTGGCCACGTTTCCCGAGAGAACCCCTGCTTCTCGCACGTTCGCTCAAAGTTAACCAGGAACAAACCAATGTTCTCTCCAAGCTTAAACGGCCGCATCAGGTCAGTCATTTTGAACAATACTCGTTCTCCTGCACCGTGTGCCTGACTTCCATTACGAGCGCGTTCCATCTCTACCTCGAGACGCTTCATTTCCAAAGCGTGTTGACGGTCGCGCTCTTTTTCTTGTTGCTCTCGCTCTATCTGTTCTTTACGTTCACGCTCCTGTCTCTCTTTCTGTTCTTTAAGTTCGCGCTCCTGTCTTTTTGCCGTCTCCCTCTCCTCAATGGTCTCAAGGCATTCCGACAGCTCGTCATCCTCAGCTTCTAACTCAAGAATAGCCCTTAGCAGTTCTGGTTTTCTGAGTTTGTCTGAGACATCCAGACCCAACTCTCTTGCAAGCTCCAGCAATTTCGGTTTGCGCAACGACTTCAAATCCATGGCTGCTCTGAATGCTGCTTTCTCTACTGCCTACTATTGTCTTGCCGCAAACTAACCCGGCAGCAACGACAACCACAATTACCAGCTCTGTTTCTGACACTAACAAAAGCCTGGCAAAACTCAGAAGAAGAAAGTCCCGCACTCACCAAACCTCACAGCCAAGAATTCAGCGCAGTCGTTCCGCTGCAGGCAACCAGTCATCACACAGGGCTCGTTGCACTGCTCCCGGATGGTCGTTGTGCTGCTCAGCATACAGTCAACCGCATATCTTCGCTGCTGGCCTCCGTTGTCGCGATCTCACCGCTGGCAACCAGCTGTTAGAATCGCACCGTTGGCACGAGTTGTTGCAAACTCAGCGCTGACGCCCGTTGTTGCAAATGGGTCGCAAGCCCCAAGGGTAGCGTTGGCCTGGCGGCCTGGGGCACTGGAAGCATCCGAAGGTCCCGGCAAAGCATGAGTCGACTGGTAACAGAACAACTGGTTTATTCTAACATCGCAAAAGAGCGAGCGGTCAGGTCGACCGAAGTGGAGAGACGGGAGTGCACGTTACTCAACAGAAGAAATCTCTCGGCGTCCGGGAGCAGCTGCTTTTATAGTCTCGGAGTCGAGGGCAAGATGGGAACGCCTCGATAGAGGCGCACGTGACGGGGCACGGACACGCTGAGAGACATGTTGAGACGAGTGTAGTGACGCATCCGCCAGTGGGGCGCCGATCAGACCTCCTCGCTTCACACTTGGGGAGCTCCTCTCCCCGGCTGCCGCGCTTTGACAAGCGTGGGCACACACACACACACGCACACACGAAGACACGTGGCACTGAAACACGCCTGGACGCGCTTGGCGGGGAGACTGCGGGAGCTCCGAACGGGCCAAAATGTCCGCCGCTTTTAACGAAGCTCCGGCGTCCGTTGCATCCGCGCCGGCTATACCGCGCGTTGTAGGCGAAACGTAACAGCACGCACTCCTGGGCCCGACGATCCAGCGTAATGGCGAGCCGCCGCTGCTGCCTGTGCCCCTCCCACGAGTGGTCGAAGTTGCACTGGCTTTTTGCGATTTACGGCAACATCGGTAGAAGTGAAGATCACTGAGATCACCGAGAGCGTTCATCGACGCGGGCAGATGACTTCAGAACACGAACACAGTCGCATAACGTCGCCGGTACAAATATATGACGATAATTGCCGCCGACGACAATCGCCTAGTCCGCCGGCTCACGCCACGTTTTTGCTCCTTCGCGGCCGGCGCAGTCTTACCTCGTCCTCCGCCATCAAAGCGACGCATAGAGGCAACGACTTCTTTCTTAGTCTGTTCAATAGTTTTCTCATTTTGCCTTTTGCTTTTCTTCCTTCCTCACAGCCTCTCCCTCACCGCTCCTTCAGCTTTTGCATTTTAACGCTCTCTCAACGCTTCGACACACTTCTGGGCGCCAAATTTCCAGGGCTGCACATACACGTTGCGTTTGCTCATTGGCTGCACATACACGTTGCGTTTGCTACAGCCGTGAGCAACGGATCGGCCGCGTTTTGTCCCGCATGATCTCCCTTGATATGCGGTGGTCTGGGCTGAACCGAGAACATACCGCTTATACGGAGGGCATTATGCCGGACTTGACTAACAGTGTAGAATGAACTGCTCCGCGAAAAGGGTCAATAAAAGTAAAAGCGCATAGGGATATGAATGTTACCATTAAGTTTCCATCGCAACATTACCACGTACGCACAATCACATGATTATCGTTAGCAGTACAAAACTGGCACCTGCTCCATCATGGCTTCCCTCATAGGTGTTGTGTCCACATAGCGTGCCTTCCGCTGCCTATGACTGTTCATGGTATAGGGCCCATTTCGGATAATAATAGGTAAATGAAAATTCGTTTTTTGTTAAGCAAAAGAAGTAGCCTCCCGATATATTTCCTATACGTAGGTGCGGTTCTCAGCGATGACAAATAAACTTGCACTTTGATTGAAATTTTAGAGCGCAGCTCTTAGGCGCCCGTTCCTGCGTTGAGCGTCGGCGGCGTTATACCGCGTAACCGAGCGAACGCGGAGCTCAGAGTTAGTTGAAAGAAAAGCGCGCGAGGAGGAAAGTGGAGGAGAAATGGAGGATAGACGGTCTGCGCATGCGCTGAGTTGCCACCACGGCATCTGCAGCCGCGTGGGCGACCTCATCTGCTTCCGCTTCCGAAGGTAGGGGCGGTAGGTCATGGGTGACACGAGGTGCGGAGGGCTACGCCCGTCCGCGGCGTCAACTGCTCAGATCAACCCACGGTAACAGCGTGTGTGACGGGAATCACTGCTCCTGCAAGGGGCGATGATAGGCGGCTACGAGTAAGGCTCGATGCGAAGCTCCCTATAGGGTGTTGCCGCCGCTGACACTGGTGGCATGATTTCGTCGCGACGAAAGGCCGCTCTCGTCGATGGTGGAACCAAAGCGCGCGAAGAAAAGCGCAGTGCCACGCACGAAGAAAAGCGCAGTGCCACGCACGAGGGGCCTTGCGGCGATGATAGCTACGATATGGCGTTAGAGCAGCGCGCGTCGTCTATATGCAAACAAAGCTCTGCATAGCGGCTGCTGTGAATCGCGCGCACGTGTCACCCACGCGCTGCCTCTCGCTATGTCCCGATTAGCAAGGCAGTCGTGCCACACTTCGCTCCGTTTGCAAAGTGCTGCACGAGACAGATTGTCCGGGCCACCTACGCTACTCACAGCGTTCTCTTTCAAATATAAACAATACAAAATATTGACATGCGAAATGAAAACGTACATAGCTGCACTCAAATTTTGCATTAGGGAGTATCGTAATCGTCGGTGAATTTTTTAGATACATCCTTGCTGCAATGTAAAAAAAAGAAAAATTTCTACACAGATAATGAAGAAATTTTTTTTCTGCAGATTGGCTACGCTTGTCAATAGCTGGCGGTAACAGGACAAGCGTTACGCTTGGTACCACTTTCTATTAGAACAGGACGTTTGGGTTTGCAGGTATACTACACTGCTGTAAATAACTCCCAAGAAACCTGCTGACAAAAAAGGAAGACCACATCAAGCTGTGGTGTACCGTTTCGTACTATTTTCCTTATGTTTTGTGCGCTTTTGCTCACAGAAACACTGAGCTTTGATTACATTTATGTGTGCAATTTAACACGCGTCTAAGAAATATATCATGCCAGCCCATTTTCAGTAATAGCACTGTGCAGAACGATCCCGTTTGCAGCCGTCCTATATACTATATTTTACGTTTAACAGGGGAGGCTTGCAAGCCGACTACTTCGAGGCCTTCAACCTCGACCAGGTTGATCAAGCAAACTTGGAGCACTTGGTGGATGAAATCTTACCACCCATGCTGTTACAGGTACAGTGTGACTGAAAAAGAGAATCTCTTCCTACGCATTTAATTACGTGTAAGAAGAAGACAGGGTCCTTCCGAGTGTGCCAGCCCTTTGTATATCGTGCGAGAAAGTAGGCTGAAGGGAAGTTCGACTCGCCGCAATGGCTCAGTGGCTGGGGTGTTCTGCTGCGGAGCACGTGGTCACAGGTTAGGCTCCCCATCGCGGCTGTGTGTTTCGACGAGGCGGAGTGCGAAAAGTCCGCCTCCATTCCACACTGGGAAAGTGCAGCGAAGCTGGCGCCGAGGTTAGACAAGTGCCGCCACCACAAGGGACGTACTACGTCACGCGCGCACACAGAGAAGTGGTTCTTGTGGGGAAGGAGAAAAGGCTCACGCACGATGTGCGGAAGTGCAGTATACATCCTCATTCTCCTAGGCACTCCGCGAAGCGCATTATCGAACTAAACGAATGTGTAAAAGTGTGTCAGAAAAATGCGTAATGTATGACTTACACACTAGCTGCAGACATGATACCTTCGAGTTGTTATTAGAATATACGCGAACACATAAATCTGTTACGCGGGAACCGAAAGACAGCTGCCATATGAGGTCTGTCTGAGTGACCGCGGCCGCTAGGTGGCGGTACCGTTAGCACAGCATACGTACTCATTCTAGTAGGCGCTCCGTGTAGCGCAGGTGCGTTTTGAACTAATTGAACTTCTCAAAGTAAGATGCGTCAGAAAGCTAATAAAGTGCGACTTACGCACAACCTGCAGACATGATAGCATCGGATTGTAATTCGAATATACGAGAAAACGTAATTCTGTTACACGGAAACTGAGACCAACAGCCTTCCAGCAGTCGTTTGTTTTTGTGTGAGCACCGCGCACGCGGACGCGAAATATCCAGACCGACTAGATGCGAACAGCTCCGCTGAGAAAAGCCCGTCCATTTAGATTTAGGTGTAAATTAACAAGCCCCAGGTGGTCTAAATTAATCCGGAGTCCCCCACCCGCGGCATCTCTCATAGCCCGCTTGTTGCGCTGTTGTTCTGAAAGGCGCATTATTCATGAACTGTCCGCGCATCGGGTTTCATGCTTTGAAGTATGCTCTAGTTTAGATTGGTATCGAAACAACGACGAGTACAGACCGACGGAACATGCTACTACGGACTTCGTCCGCAATCGCATGTTTCATGCCGGTGAATATATATCGAGATTACATTTATCCTCATAGTTTACTCTGACCTAAAATAATTTATTGCGCACCTCCAACGTGAAGACGGTTGAAAACGCAGTATACATCGCCAAGGTAGTTAGTGCCACCAACTCTAAATAGAAACAGACAAAATTCCTGAAGACACTGCAGTGGAAATAATAATGTCTCTATATAGCACTGCATTAGCAGCGGTGGTGGTCATTAGAACCCATGTTATAATAACTGAACTATAAATCAGTTAACTAAACTGAAATTTGCGAATCAACCTTGTATAATGATTTAATTTTGGGCACATGGCGTTGCAGCGGAATTCTCTCTATGTTCATAAGATGAGCACTTGGCAAGAATTCTGAAATGTGCAGCTCTTTCCATATATACCTGCCCTATACCTGCCCATATATACCAACCGCACCGGTGTTCCAGTTAATACTCTCACAAAAAACCTCCCACACGCCACGGGATAAAGCTTAGTGGAACAGCAAGAAATTTCGTGACTATGTGTTCGCGCGAATATCTCGACATTGCTGCCCGTTTCTGCATTCCTATACTAAGCTGACATGCCGGGCGCTGACAGACTTCAATTAAGCAACAGCAGTAAGTGTCTCAAATTATACAGTTAATAATTTAATGAGCCAGAATAGAATTATTGAACTACATTAGCATTCAAAACCTTTCTCTTTTTCTTGCACTTGTGCCGTAGGAATGTGGCAAACTACAATGATGTCTGATTACGTCGTGAACTATAGGCGAACGATTGAAAAGGAATGATAGCACAGGGTGAATACTTTGCAAAATTTCGCCTACAACTCAACCCATGGCAACCACAGAGAGATTTGAACTACTGAGAAATAGACCGCCAAAAATTCAGCAGAGTCACTTAAGACTGCTTAGGCCCAGTTCGATTCCCACCCATACCGAAATGTACTGAATTTTCTTTTCAAAACCATTAACTTACTTCGTTTACAGGAACCTCCCTGAAAAATTTGATGCCAACCAGAGCTTTGTTGACGTGTTTTTCCTCTTTGCGCCGCCGGCCATTTTTGGTACTATCGATCGGCCACGCCTTCTAGTGCGACGGATTTTCGCGTAATTGGGCATATAATGTTTTCGCATTAAAAACATTTCACATTGAATCTTCTTCACTGGTCAAAGGGTGCGCTAGCGGTGACGTGAAAGCTGTTACGGAGTTTACTTTGGAGTTGGCGGGAAACGTAGATAAACAAGACACTTGCACGATATGAAGAAAATAACAGATTTATCGTGTTCGCCACGAACACACAATGGCGAAAGAAACACAAAGGAGCCAACGCAGAACACCTCTTTCAGTTACTGGGCAGCAGCACTAAAAGAAGCCTCAATTGAATATACCCTGCTTGACCTCTCAATTCAATTCAGATTGCAAGCGCTTACCCAGGTGCTTCCTTTAAGGCTTTTTCGATGACACATTAGCGCAGGGTTCCGCCAAACTCTCCTCGAGGTTCAGTGACAACGCGTCAATGACATATGAAATCAGCTTCGTTCAGGCTCTAAGCGCAACTCCACCCATTTTATGCCATCATCGACTCTGCACGGATGCTATGATATTCACGCAGTTAAGTCTACACTTTCCCAACACTACAACGTTTCGCTTCCGCAGCTCGCTTCAGTTCTTCGCGCTTTTCATCCCTCACGGTACGGGCAACTCTGAGACGATGATAGAGGCGAAACATGGTCGCCGCTATACTTCGCCTAATTTTTTCAAGCTTCCTCGCATCTATATAGAAAAATATTCAAGCACGTTTTTTTGAGAAGGCGATACTTCTGCGAGCTCGCTGGACAGGTGGTATTCGCGAGACGAAACAAATAAATGCTATCCCATTGAGAGAAGGCTTCGCGCTGCCTCCTTGTCTTTCCCTGCTTAGTGAATATTTTCTTTGTTTTATCTTTCTTAGCGCCTTCTTTTGCAAAATGAATCAGTTCCGACTTTCCAGCTGGCAGCTGTTTCCTGCGATATATCTAAAACTGACCAATCGTAAAGTTTATGCGTGCTTCTGAATAAGCTGGCCTGCGGCATCGCACTAGTCCTACGGAGCAATGAGACCGGGTGTCCCACATTAGTTCAGCCAAGAATTTAAAAAAGAAACGCGCGTCGGAAGCGAATTGAACCGAACGCATACTATTCGCAATAGCCTACAGTAACTCAGAAAATTTTTTGTCTTCCGCATAACTCACTAATTAAGTGCAATTACCCAACTTTTTAACTATTGGCTGAGGACCTAAGTATGATACGCAGATTTGTAGAGCACCTTCAGAAATCGCCGATCGAGTTGTTTCTTTTACGATACGTCTCACGTAGTCCTTTTTTCTGGATTGCAAGGAAAGCCCGCGAAATATGAAAAAAAAAGCCACGTGACGGAGCGTTTGCGCTGTGGTATTGTGCTGCTCTCAAGCGTGCGTTCGATGAACAAGATCGGCTGCATCATTACTGGCGAACGAGGAAGCGGCAGGGCGTTCTTTATCTCAACGGCAGCGCTCGGCCCGCAGCATGCATTTTCGCCGTCATCCGACAGGAGACGACCTTGTTCACCGAACGCTGCAGTGTTTTTTTTTCTTTTCTTTTTTCATTGGTTAACCTAGGTAGGATATCAGGCAGCATAGTAGCAAGAGCTTGGTGGCGCAACCCACCGCCCCGTTCCAAAGGGGACGCTCATAACATCCATCCAAAAAAAAAAATAACATCCATCCATTCCATCCATCCGCACGCTTGAGAACAGTACGATAGCACTGAGCAACCACTCCGTAACGTGGCTTTCTTTTTTATTTTTTTATTTTTCGCGGGCTTTCTTTGCAACCCGAAAAAAAGGACTACGTGAGACTTACCGTAAAGGAAACAACTCGATCGGTGGTTTCTGAAAGTGTGCGACAAATCTGCGTATCATACTTAGGGTCCTCAGCCAAAAAATAAATAGTTGGGTAATTGAACTTTATTAGTGAGTTATGGGGAAAACGAAAAAATTGTCTGAGTTACTATAGGCTATTGCAAATAGTATGCATTCGGTTCAATTCGCTTCCGACGCGCCTTTCATGTTTAAATTCTTAGCTCAAGTTATGCGGGACATCCTGTATACCGCATAGGCGTGCTTTGCAGAAAGAGGCAGGCCTGTGTTCGTGCTCGATATTTTGTAATGACGCAGCGGAGGTCATCGCCTCTCCATGCGCCTTAGTGTAATGTGCAAGCGACTTAGGGGACACACAAAGAGCCACCAAGCAATGGTTCGACGACTGCTGCCCTGTGTTTTCTATCATTCGTGGTTGTCGGAGGATCAGTCGCTGTCTTACATTATGAAATATGGCGGCAAGACAGGAGAAATAAAATGACGTGATGTGTCAGTTGACTGAACCCAACTGCCTTTTTTTTTTTTCGTAGGAGCATTATTTACTCATATTCGCGTCCCTTTCTTTACACACTGCATAGGTGACGTTGGACTGCTTCGTGAAGCCACCAAGCTTTGGATAACCATCGTATCAGGCGTATGCTAAGCTATGCAGGGCACTCTAAAGTTAATTGCTCTCAGCCTGCGTGATTCCTTCCTGCACAAGAAAAAGTGTGCGCACATACATAGTCCGCATATAGCTAGCAGTCTACGTATACAGCGTGTCCCAGCTGAGTTTAGGCAGATATTTAATATATGACGATGCACTCTAAGACGGCGCGACCAAAATGCACGTTGCTGACTGTTGTGTGTAGTAAGTCACACTATTTTTGTATTCTGCTTAATTGCGTAATTAGTAAATATTCGTTCACTAACTTCTGAAGCAACGAAGTTAGGCAGAAAATTTCAATTAGAAAGTTGTAGAGCCGTTTGCAAACAGTCCCAAAAAAAGTTTTCCTATCTATTAAGTGTTAGTCGTTTTACACTTACTGCAAATGCCCGCGAATTTAAAAAAAGAAAACCACGTGACATGCCCGCTTGCGCACCGTGATTGCAGTGCTCCCAAAAGTTCCGCGTGCCAACGAACATAGTATTCAGCAGGGTGTGTTGTCACTTAAAAGGCCACAGGGCAACGACACAGACGCTGGCTGTGCGATTTACGCCATCAATCGTTATCGCTTGCGCTGCGATAACGGTTGCCCTGTCGCCTTTTAAGTAGTTTTTCTGTAACTTCAAGGCTTTACTTTCGAAGAACTCGCATGAGTTTCCTTTGTAGTAACTGCTACGATTGGGTGAATGTCTCATTTTCCCTTATTTAACTACATACAATAGTCAGCAACATGCATTTGGTCGCGTGATCTTAGAGTGCGTCGGCAAATTTTTAAACTCTGGCTAAAATTATCTGGGACACCCTGTATAACTAATAATTATAGACCAAGGTAACGAGATAAGTCCAAGAAATTAAGAATTATTTCCAGTAGTCGCGAGAACGCCTTCTTGGTAATCAAATTAAATTCGGAGACTGTCGCTTTAAGCTCGATAATGGAGATATTGGGCTGGAACATTCGCAAGTATAGGCGAGACCATCTACGTGCTGATACCTTAAAGCGTTGAAAGTATCTGATAAATCGGAAACGAAATTTCGAGCCCGCACAATAATTATTAGAGTGTACGCTCTTCGGATACGCCGGCGTTGCAGAAACGGCTGCCATGCGCCAATAAGTCAGGCGACTCGCTCGCAGGCGTCAGTAGTAAAACCGTTGGACGGAGTGACGTATACTGACACAATTTAAAGAAACACGGTGACCCGGACAAGTTACCATATAGAAGTGAAAACGATGATATTTTAGTCTACTGTGATGATGTTTGTGGGCCCAAGGGCTCAGTACACAGTAAGAAAAACATGGGGCACTGACATTGTCTTTATCCCTTGTATGTCAGGGCGGGTATGGTATTTACTCACACACAAAACAAAAGAATACAAACAACACTTAAACAAGTATAGAGCAGGCTTCGCGGTGCTATTCTACTCGTGCGAAGCTACGCGGTAAAGTTCGCTGTCTCGCAAGTGTCCGCTCTCACCTGACAGGCGACTAACCCACGTGCAGTACCCTCGCGATGTCCTCACGGTACTCAGAATGACCGCGGATGTGGCGTCTGGCGGAGCTGCCGCGCCCTGGCACCCGGGGAGGAGGAAGCAGTCGCCCACCACTCTGGGCTCGAGGAGCCCGACAGGTCCGTTGGCGGTGAGCTCCCCTGGATCCTGCCAGCGTAGCAGGGCTGGCATCACTGCTGGCGTCCACGCTAACTGCCGCGCTGTTCCGCTTTGGCGGTGGCTCACAGGCGGGGCCAGAGGCACGGCCACCAGGGCGAACCGTCAGCCGCCGGAGTCGTTCCCTAGTCCCGATGAGGCTCGGACGGTTGCCCGAGCGGACCGTTAGCCGCTCGTTTGTGCGCTGGCCCGGCTGTGCTTCACGAACAGGCGCCAAGGCGCACCAAGGCGCCACTGGAACACGTCCCACCAGGTCCTCGCCGTGCGCAGCTCCGTGCGTGCCATGCCGGCGCGTGCCATCACGCACATTTCGGACGCTATGTCCGGCCAATAGACTCGTTTCCAGTCATTACACTACTAAAGTACGTTGTGCCGTAAAGCTTGGTCTTGCACATGGCACAATGGCCCAAAGTGCAGCCCACAACGCAACAACAACTAACCTACAACAGCCATAAAAAGTTCTCATGATTGCGCACAGTTTTCTTCAGTTATTAGTGTCTTTTTGCACCCAAATGCTAACAATGACCGCGTTAAGTTAAGGCGCTCGAGCGCGCTCTAGCCAGCAGAGTGCGCTCTTATAAGCTTAACGGCTAAAAAGCGACTTCCGGTGTGTGATTACGGAGCGCGGTCTACGCGCCCCACCTAGAACGAGCACATCATAATTGGATTTCTCCGCTCTTTGTGCGCATTCGCGAGGAGCAGTGGTTGCGAGGGAGAAATCTGGGGACTTTCGGTCCTTAAGATTTCTATTCACCTAGGTACTATGTGGAAGAAAGTTGTTAGCTCCGTTTGTCCCTATCGAGCTGGCAGACAGAATGCGTGGCTGGCAAGGCGAAAAAGCCGTGTCCGAGGTGAGTTTGTTGCTATTTTGTTGCGACGGTAGCATATTAAATTTTTATAGTCCCAAGGGGATACGTTATTGGAAGTGAGGTGTCTTCTTGGATGACTTTAATGGCAAAGCACTACATCGTGCCGATGCATTGTTCATTAGTGTCGTTGAGCAAGGTCAGCATATCGCACACTTCAGGTGATTCGCGGGAACGCAAACAGTTTATGAATTCGACTGCCGTGCCGATGCGAGGTTGTTGCTTCTTCTTTTTTCTTTCTTTTCTTTTGTGGCGGTAGCATATTAAATTCAGATAGTCGCAGGGGGATACGTTTGGACGTGAGGCGTTTTCTCGGATGACTTTAATGGCAAAGCATTACATCGTGCCGATGCATTGTTCATTAGTTTCGTTGAGCATACCACATTCTTCAGGGGAATCGCGGGAGCGGAAACAGTTTATGAATTCAACTGCCGTGCCGATGCATTAGTTCTTAATGTAACTGAGCGTACAACACACTTGGAGATCCGTGGAAATGGAACATTTTGTACTCAGTATGTGAAAGTTCTAAAACTTGCGTCGCCATGCAATCTGAACCCTAGATCGTTGTGAGAGCTGTACAGCCACACTGGCAAAACACTACGCCCTGCCGATGAATACGGAACAAATGTATGCTAAAGAAAAATGGTTGTCATGCAATTTCATAGTAGTATTTGTACAGTAACACTGATATTGGCTACGTGGCGCAGATTCGTAGCGATTCTGAGGTGCTTGTGCGCAAGGGTAATTAATGAAGGAGCGCGTATTACTAATTTCGGTTGTTACGATGTCTAGATGTCTAGCTCATATACGGGACGCTCTATGTGGGCGAAACAAGAGCTCCGATCACTACGACCGCGTGCGAAATAGCTCTGAAGGCCTGCCAGTACACTTGTTCGGCGTCTCCGTGCTTGTACTCCGACAGGAGACGTGACGGCAGGTGCGCACGTAGATCACACTATATCCTCTGACAGTGGCCGCTTTCCACTCTTGGTACACTTCGCCGCAGTACACTGCGCATGTTTGATGGCGCGACATTGGTGCCTTACGGCGAAGCTGACTTTAGGCAAACGGCATTCTGCAACGCTCGAGTCATCTTGTCCGTAACTGCGGATAGAAAACGCATACATGTTCAAGCTATTTGAGCTGCATCATTTTGTCGATGTTTACCCCTCTTTACTAAATGAATAGGACAACGTACGCCTAGCTGTGTGGGTGATTTAAAATTGATAATAAGCCTGGTAACATACGTGCAGTCAGTCAAAAAACACTATTTATGCAGGCGTCCACGCTCCTGTAAAAAAATGTAATTCGCTGATGACCGTCTGGAGATGGATCCGCACCTATGTAAGCACAGTCGGCTCATCAGTCGCAAAGTAGGAGCCGAAGAGAAATTTCCACTACATGGATGACTTGCCTTGTATGAAAACGTTGTTTTCACCTTTTGCTCTCCTGTTCGCCACATAAGCATTGCGTATTAAGACGAAGTCTGACTGTTCAGTGCAATGCGTTTGTCACTGGCTGACCACAAATTAATCGCTATCAATGTCGTATAACGAGCATTAAAAAGTTCTCTTCAGCTCGTAGTTTGTGACTGATGAGCCGGCTGTGCCTACATAGGTGCGGATCCACCTCTAGAGGGTCGATCATCACTGAATTGCATTTTTTTTTTACAGGAGCGTGGACACCTGCATAAATAGTGTTTTGTGACTGACTGCACATAGGTTAGCAGGCCCGTATACAAGCTAGACATCGTAACAGCCGGGATTAGTAATACGCGCTCCTTCATTAATTACCCTTGCGCACAAGCACCTCAGAATCGCTACGAACCTGCGCCACGTAGCCAATATCAGTGTTACTGTACAACTACTGCTATGAAATTGCATGACGACCATTTTTCTTTAGCATACATTTGTTCCGTATTCATCCGCAGGGCGTAGTGTTTTGCCAGTGTGGCTGTACAACTCTCATAACGATCTACGGCTCAGATTGCATGGCGACGCAAGTTTTAGTACTTTCACATACAGAGTTCAATATGTTCCATTCCCACGAATCTCCAAGTGTGTTGTATGCTCAGTTACATTACGAACTAATGCATCGGCACGACGTAATGCTTTGCCATTAAAGTCATCCGACAAAACGCCTCACGTTCAAACGTATCCCCCTGCGACTATCAGAATTTAATATGAAACCGCCGCAAAAAAAAAAAAAAAAAAGCAACAAACTCGCATCGGCACGGCAGTCGAATTCATAAACCGTTTCCGTTCCCGCGAATCTCCTGAAGTGGGCGGTATGCTCACCTTGCTGAACGGCACTAATGAACAATGCATCGGCACGATGTAATGCTTTGCCACTAAAGCCATCCGAGAAGACAACTCACTTCCGAACGTATCCCCCTGCGACTATAAAAACGTAATATGCTACCGTCGCAACAAAATAGCGACAAGCTCACCTCGGACACGGCTTCTTGGCCTTGCCAGCCACGCGTTCTGTCTGCCAGCTCGATAGGGACAAACGGAGCTAACAACTTTAGAGAAATCTCAAGGACCGAAAGTCCCCATATTTCTCCCTCACAACCACTGCTCCTCGCGCATGCTCAGAAAGAGCGGAGAAATCCAATATGATGCGCTCGTCACCTTGGAAACGGTGCGCGAGAGCGCGCGCCTGC
This sequence comes from Dermacentor andersoni, assembly GCF_023375885.2. Classification (NCBI taxonomy): domain Eukaryota; kingdom Metazoa; phylum Arthropoda; class Arachnida; order Ixodida; family Ixodidae; genus Dermacentor; species Dermacentor andersoni. The sequence continues at coordinate 260,526,954 of NC_092814.1, read as the reverse complement.
TACGGCTTCCGGAAAAATGACGTGTTTTCTACTCTTTCCACTGATGCAAGTCCGTTCTCCTTTCCCACTCCTTCCTCCCGTCGCCGCGCAGCCGGGCGTCTGAAGCTGCTCTCAGGCGAGATCGGGAACGTGTTGGCGCGCTTTGAGCTTGGCGCGAACGTTGAGCTTGCATCGCATACGTAAGCCGCTGCTGCTGCCTCCGTCGCCGCGCGTCAAGTTCTTTTACCTCTTCATCGTCTAACAAGAACTGCAGGAGTACGGCCGGCGGGGCCATTTTCGAAAAGCGCGCGAAGTGCGCTAGCGGATGCGGAAGCAACATAACATTCGCCAGACGGCGCGTTCGTGCAACCGAAAACAGGCGGCGAAAATGGCCGTGAAGTTAAGCTCCGAAGGCGTCGCACTCGAGCCCACTCGAGCGTGCTCCTTTGGAGTTCGGAGCGCGCTAACTTAACGCGCCCAATGGTTTCTAAGTGCAGTCTACCTGTTCTTTAACAGTACGGCGCGAGCGTCGACTGGCCGTCCGGTCAGCGCCTTCAAACGGCACGAAATGACGAGATCAGCAAGGGTAGCGCATGGGCGCAAAGTTCACTCGAAGCGCAAGTTTCATCTAGTAGGCTCTTCACACAGGCATGACATCGCGCCTGTCGCGATTTAGTGGAACTTTCCCTGCTTATCGGAGACAGCAAGTGCACGTGAACGCGCGTTTTTACAGCAAAGCTGTACATGGCTAGCCGATTCGTCTTTTCGTCTGTCACGTGTACGCCGAAAACTCCACCGGTGCAACCCCATGCGCATCGCGAAAAAGAAAGGAGAAAGGGACGCGCGCGACTGGCTGCGCCAGTAGTGACGTCGTTGCTTTACGTCGGAGTCAAGTGCGTGCATAGCAGTTTCTCTCAGGCTCCGAAGTGGGTAGGGCACGCGTCATACGTACTCCTGATGAGTAGGCAGCTTTCGATCAGTAACGCCGCGAGCAGAACTGTGAACGAGGTTGTCTACGCCGCGCCGATGCTGCAGCCCGGGCACAAGCAGCAACTGCGTGCCGAAGAACCGGCATCCTACCAATCAGTCGTTTAATGAATCGTCGGGATTAATCCAGTAATAAACAGTGACAAACCGGGGCCACACATTTCAGCTTTTTTGGTTAACCCTCTGTACGTAGTGCTTGGGCGGTGATTTTTATAACAAATTCCGAGCTGTCCGGTGTATAACAGTTCGGGCGGTATCATATTTAGCGTATTGGCAATACGTCCATTGTCAACGGGTCGAAAGCTCGCGCCACGGTCCCCTCTCGCGCTACTCTTTGCCCTATGATAGAGTTGCACTCAGCTTTGGACGTTCTGTTCATTATTTTTCTGTGCATGCGCACTAGAGCAGCACACGGTAAAATAAGAAAAAGAAAATCACTGCCCCCTCCACTCCGTGAAGATGGTCGAACAGCGAAGCTGTGCTAGTTACACCGAGTGTCACACCATGTAAGTCCAACTTCACAAGCAGTCTAGACGCAAATCTTTTGTTTCATCATTCTTGCACCTTAGTTTCGCTTTTGCGTGCTTCGCGCGGTGAGCATGCTTTAGGAGCGCTGCCGTTTAAAATCGACATCTCCGGTGCGACACTAGGGGTGGGCCTTACAACGACGAGCCAACTCTCGCTGATGCTCGCGGTAGGCAGCTTCCTCCTCAGGTACATAGAGAAAGGATTCAGTAAGAGCGGACACTGCCATAGAGCCCAGCGGTAGAATCGACTGCAGCGCACCAAGCCACCGGCGTTAATACCTGAAGCACACTTCCGGTTTCCGTTTTGAGCGGGCGTTTTGAACGCTAACAGGAACGCGTTACGCCGGCTGCGCTGATCGGCGCGGCATTTGTTTTGGTTCTACTCATCAACCGCGCGCGGTCTTCACACGGAATCGTTTTATTAAAATAATTGCGGACAGATTTGGTACAGATGGCACAGAACAGAATCGGTACAGATTTGATGGAGTCTTGTAGACTCCATCAAATCTGTACCATGTGCAATTCTTAATGTAGACGTAAGACGCGTTGTGAAATGAGGAAGTGTTTATTTTGCTTTATATAAATGCTCTTTCCGGGCTTTTTGTGCATTCATCCAACGTTGTGGCACCAGGTAAGCAGCAGCAGATCCCGTACATAGCTCCACCGGACGGCGTCAGCTGAAAAAAAAAAGTAAATTACAAGGATGTGTCATTTTGGTATTAACACCTTATAGGAATACTGCGCGTAGAGGCAAAACGTGCGAAATTGATGAATGGGCGGCATTACAAAGAAAAGCAATTCGCTTTTACATACATGGCGTAGAAAATACCCCACTCGTCCCAAACAATACCGCACATAAAACACGACGAAAACATTCGATTTGCAAGCATTCCCCTATTCCCGGGCCTTATTTTCTGCACTTGAACAGCACAAATACACGGGCGACCGCGCGTTTGCAGAGCTTGGCCTCAGCCGACGCGATGGTGCGCTACATACACAGAAGTGGCCACAACACGGGCTCTCAGACAGACCATGCCAGTCGCTCGCAGAATTCATTCTATACTCGCACTCAAGACAAATGCGTGGTTGCAAAGCCTGTTTTCAGTCGTTCTGAAGACAGAATATTCAAGTTCTTGGTTTTTGAGCTCCTTCGCGTTATTCTTTGCGCGTTCTGCCGGCGCAAGCAGCGCACTCCAGTGTTATCACTCCTGGGAATCGCTCGTGGCGTTGTCGCAAGCGTGAGTACGGAAAGAAAGAAAAATTAAATTATGGGGTTTTACGTGCCAAAACCACTTTCTGATTATGAGGCACGCCGTAGTGGGGGACTCCGGAAATTTCGACCACCTGGGGTTCTTTAACGCGCACCTAAATCTAAGTACACGGGTGCTTTCACATTTCGCCCCCATCGAAATGCGGCCGCCGTGGCCGGGATTCGATCCCGCGACCTCGTGCTCAGCAGCCCAACACCATAGCCACTGAGCAACCACGGCGGGTTACGGAAAGAAGGTATATGCTGTTGCGGGGCCACAAATAGTGTCACAGACTTGATTCACTGAGATTCAGTACACGCCAAACTTACCTTCTCACCACGACCGCGCTGCTCTCCGTTAACTGCATCACAGCGCCAGGCGCGGCAAGCGTGCCTGAAAAGTATCACGAACAGTAACGAAATTAAATACAATAATGGTCGCGGTCAGACAAAACGTGACGAACTTGCCCCATGCAGTAACATTCTGTAGGCACGAAAGGGACAGCATCATACGGCCGAGCGCGCCCAAAAACTACCGAAAATAGTTACACTAATGTGGGATCCACAGAAAGCGTCGCAAGCATCTCCCAGTGCGAGTCATATACTCAAATTAGCTGCGCCAGATCGGCCGAGCTGCTCTTCGCTGACTGTGTCACAAGGCTCGCTACCGTGCCGTAAGCCTAAATTCCCTGAAATGCAGCGCAGACTGTGAAACAAAATTTCTCACCTTGCGGTAGTCCAATAGTGCAGTGGTGCCGTGTAGAAGTGCAGAAGGAATGCAAGAATACGCCGGGAGCCCAACCAACCAGGCTACTTCCAAAAAGAAGAAAAAAAAAAACAAAGAGAGGGAGAGACGGGTCGCCGAACTGGCGAACTTCACAAGCACAGCCGGTCTCACTCGCTTCAGCGGCGTGTCTGGCGCATGACGCATGTATCTGGCTCGTTTTGTGTGCCGTTAGCTTGTTGCTAGGTAACGCAAGAAAAGTAAGTCGCAAAATATAAGGTAATTTGTATGGAGAACTTGTTTTTTACTTTTAGCGGGAAAGAATAGAAAGATAAAACACGGTCTGTTAACTTCATTTCACATTCTTATTTTCCGATGCTCGCCGGAGCTAACGGATGGCATTAATATTAGCGTCACGTATTTCCTGTTGCCAGTTCTCGCCAAGTGTACCCTCTTGTTGAACTTCTTTCTCCATGCTACTAGGAAGAGCCTAGCAGACGAAAGTTGCCCTTCGATTGAACTTGGTGCGCATGCGCTACTCTTGCTGATCTCGTCGCTTGGTGTCGTTAGAAGACGCTGCCCCGTTGGCCAGTCGACACTCGCGCGGTAGTGTTAAAGAATCGGTAGACTGTACGCTGAACTTTATGTTGGTAAGACAAGGTACTGTCCTGATTCAGAAAGCCCACGACGGTCATCGAACATTCAGTCGGTAAACATTTCCACGTTTTCTTTGAAACAGCGGTTGCAGTAAGCATAAAGGAATTAAGGGCTCTACCCAACACACCACCCCACACGTGGATTGCCTTGCTATCAGCATTCCAACGCTCCACAAGCTATCATCAGGAAGCAACTACCAATGTTATCACTGTTTACAAACAGTATCACATCGACTGAGCAGTGATCTCAACATGTCTTTCATTCTTTTTTTCGCTTCTTCCACAAGCTCGCGTAAAACCACCGCTCCTCTTTCCTAACAGCTTCTTTGTGCTGTGGTGATATTTTGCCGCTTACAATAAAGACAACACCTTCATGTTAAAAATTTCTTTGAGCGCATGACCATCTTATTGCACATAAAGTCTCCAATCTCTACACCCTTTTGAAACACATTTATCTTTGAAAGACACAGTCTTCCCCATTGGCCACGCCTCAGATCAATGTCGAAGCTACTCCTTGCGGTGCTCGTGCCCTTATCATGGAACCATTGCTCATGTGGCTTTTTTTCACTTCGTTGCACCGCTGCTATGTTTAAGCTTCGTAGTTGCCACATATTCTTTGAGTACGAGACGCATGTCTCGCCATTTCCTTGCATGTCTTGTACTGGGTTGTTACAATGGAAAACCGTAGCTTCCGGTAACGCCTCCTTACTTGAACACTCGTGTTTACTGCGGCAGCTTCAATGTACACATCCGAGACACTTTCAGGCAACGAGGCTCCAAATACACATACCGTTTAAAACATTCATTTAGGTCAACAGGACCATCCTGACGCCTACACAGACACGTGTTCCTTGACTGTCATTGCATTCTCCAGTTTTTCCGCATGTCAGCTTAAGGCAGAACTCACGGCTTTGCGCAAGTTCCCGTGCGTATCAAACAATTTGAACCGGGCGTTCGTGATCTTTAGCATGCACTGCTCCTTGTTTCGTGGCCGGACTACATGGATTTGAGATCACCGCCGCCACTTAGCTACTGCTGCACGGTGGCGGTGGTGATCTCAAATCGCCCACCGTGCTAGCAGTAGCTAAGCGGCGGCGTGTGAACTACCGCTCTTCTCTTGCAGCCTAACTTCAACTCAAGGACCTTTTGTTCTTGCACCATCAGTCTCAGCTGCTGCTTTGCCTTCTCTCGCACAGCTGCGCGCTCCAACCATTGGACATATTGCGTTATTGTACGTTCCTCCTCTACCCATTGCCTTAGCTCTGCATCTCTGAGACCAAGTTATCTGCCAAGCTTGTCTGTTTCCATGCTTCACTGATGTGTGTGAGCATTGCCTGTGGAGCTTGTAAGCCAGTCCTGTCAGGCTCGCCTATTGTGATGATTGTGGGCCCATGGACTCTGCACACAGTGAGAAAGATATGAAGAACTGACATTGTCCTTGTCCCTTGTATGTCAGGGCGCGTATAGCATTTACATACACACAAAATACAATACATACAGCACTTAAACTAGTCTAGAGCAGGCTTTGCGACTCTGTTCTAGTCGTGCGCGTCTACGGGGTAAAGTTCGCTGTCTCGCAAGTGTCCGCTCTCACCCGACAGGCGGCTAACCCACGCGCAGTACCCCAGTGGTGTCCTCACGGTGCTCCGAATGACGGTGCCCGTGGCGTCTTGTGGAGCTGCCGTGCCCCGGAACCGGGAGAGGAGGAATAAGACGCTCACCGCTCTGGGCTTGAGGAGCGTGACAGGCTCGTTGGCGGTGAGCTCTCCTGGCTCCTGCCAGTGTAGCAGCGCCGGCAGCACTGCTGGCGCACACACGAACTGCAGCGCTGTTCCGGTTCGGCGGCGGCTCTCAGGCGGGACCACAGGCATGGCCACCCTGCAGGGCGAACCGTCAGCCGCCGGAGTCGTTCCCCAGTCTCGATGAGCCTCGGACGGTTGCACGAGCAGACCGTTAGCCACTGGTTTGTGGGCTGGCTCGGCTGTGCTCCAGGTACAGGCGCCAAGGCGAGCCGGTAGCCGTCTCGGTCGCCACTCGAACACGTCCCACCAGGTCCTCGCTGGCCCGAGCTTGTTCGCCGACCCGTCCAACCACAACGCGCGCCTTACGCGCGTGATGATGATGATGATGATGATGGTGGTGATGATGATGAAGCCTCAATTAATGGCACAAACCCACTATGGGGGATAGGCCACGAACCGGGTGCTAATATGATTGAATAAATGAAAGAAATTGGTTAATAAATAAGTAACACAAAAAAAGGAAAATAAATATATAATCCAAGATGAAAAATAAACTGTGAATACATTAGATAAAGTAGTGATCAATACTATAGTAAGCCTTGCGTTGATAGGAATACTAAAAAAAAAGAATAATAAAAAAGGATATACTTAAACTTGAGTAAGTTAAATTTTGAATAATAATAGTAAGATTTAAACTGGGAATTTGTGCTTTTACTTTTTTGAATTTTCTAAACTGAAGTAGAAGTAAATCAATTGTGGAAATTAAGACCTATTAACGAGGCATTCTTTTTGTGCCACATAGAAAATCGTAAATGGCTAGGGAAATGCTCCTGTGGCTGTATCCCAATACTGCTGCTCCAAGGGAGAGTATGACAGTACTGCTTAAAGGCGATCCTAAATTTCGAAGTGGAATTTCTAGGCATAGTTTTCGATGAGCAGAAAACCGCCGACATGATAATGAAAAATGATCTATAGATTCCGTTTCATTGCAGAGGTAGCATAGAGGGGATACCGCCAGACCACATCTGTGCAAGTAAAAATTAAGTGTTGGAATACGGCAACGGCAGCTTAGTAAATGAAGCTTCGAATTTCCGGTTAGGACACCATTGCCGGTCCCAAGAATAGTTTAGGTGCAAAAAATCTGTAGATATTGCTAATGACTGGGCTTTTTTGTCTTCGCTCAAAGAAAATTGCCTATATCTGGCTGCAGTGATGCGCGCAGTTGACGGCAGCAAAGATATCACAGGACCTGTTAAAGAAGCTCGTGCTAAGGAATCGGCTATTTCATTAATATGGATGTCTCGGTGGCCTGGAACCCTTACCATATGAACTAAACTTAAGTGAGGCGGAGCTAATGAATAAAACGTGTTCAATGTTGTCGACTTTGTAGACGCAGTAAGTGCGCTGCATATAGATGGAGACTCTGTGACGATAATAACTCTTGTAGTATGAACGGGTAATTTCCGCAAGGCAAGAACTATTGCCAAAAGTTTGGCATGAAAAACTAATGTGTGATCTGGTAGGCGAAGTGAAAAAGACCAATCGAGGGATGGTAAGTAGATATCCACGCCTGCCTTCTCTTCACACGAAGAAGCATCAGTCGCTATTACATTTATTTTGAAACGAGCCAAATATTCTTGTAAACGGTCATTTAAATATGTTGTGGGCAGAAATTTCGCATTGTTTAGAAAAATATCTGCAAATTAAATTTTCAGCGACCCTGGAGACCTATGAAGCGGAATTATTTCTCTAAGGTGAACATTGAAAGGTGCTAATTGTGCTTGCACAAATACAACTTGTGGGGTATGGAACCGTGAGCACGTGTTCTCAAAAAATGGATTTCGTTCACAAATAAATGCATATTGTCCACGCCGTAGCGAAGATTCATAAGCTCTTAAGTAGGTTTGAATCGTAAGCATGCGGAATCGCGTGTGAAGAGTAGCTAGGCGCGCTTCCTAGTATAATACATTATTAGCAACGAATTTAGGAAGACCTAAACATAGTCAAAGAGCTTCTCTTTCTAACAGAACAAGGGGTATTAATTCATATTTTGCACTTCCGGAGAACAAAACACAGCCAAATTCTAGAATCGGTCGTACATACATACGATAAATCATAATTAGTGTGTCACTTCGCATACCAGAACGTCGGTTACTGATTCTACGTAGCAAACCTACGGCTCGTGTCCCCTTCGTTCCAATATTTTCTATGTGAGAACGCCAGTTAAGGTTTCCGTCATATATGATACCCAAGTATTTAAGCGACTCTACCCGAGGAATGGTTCTGTGTTCATATACTAATGATAACTGCAACGGCCCGGAAAGCGGAAAAACAAGGACTGCACTTTTGTTTACGTTTAGTGATATATGCAGATTGTAAAGCCACGTCTGTAGAGTACAGAGGTACGTTTGCAAAGACAGGTGAAGGAAATTGATGTATCTAGCTGTCGCGAACAATGCAATGTCATCTGCATAGACATACAGATTCACATCCTGGTGCAGTCGTACTGAACTCATCAATAGTTTAATAGTATACGAGATAGAACAGCCCCCTGGGGCACCCCTCTTATCTGATCGAACTTTCTTGCAGAAAAGCCGTTTTGAAAACAATGGAATTTTCTGTTAGAAATTCAAAAATCCATGCCGTTATATATCTCGGAAAATTGCAGGACTGTAATCTGTCCAGCAGTAGAGAGTACCCAACGCTGTCATAAGCTTTTGCGATGCCAAGAGTCACTAAAGCACTAACTTCTTTTCTATGCTGAGTAAGTTGGATTGCGGCTTTCCAAATCTACATGCGCACACCAAATGGAGAGACCGGGCCGGAAACCTATTCGACTTGGGCTCAGTAGCGAATTTTCAGATATATGATCCATCATACGATCATATAAAACTCTTTCAATTAGTTTTACCATATTTGACGTAAGAGAGATAGGCCTAATGTTGTCAAGGTTGTAGCCAGCTCCTTGTTTTTTAAGCAGGGGAATAATTTTAGCTGTCCTCCATTCTGGTGGAATCCAAGCCTTTTTTAGAGTCTAATTCACTGTGTTCAAAATGTCATCAGACGACATTTCAAACAACATTTTTAGCATGGGATTGGAAATGCCGTCAGGACCTGGAGCTGAGGCAGGCAGAGGTCTAAGGACATTAGAGAGCTCTGACACTGTGACTTCCACAATGTCATCGGCGATGGGAGGCCTTAGTGGCCCATTCGGCAAACGTGATGTTAAGCGTTGCGCTAAGCCCTTTCCTATTGAATTCTAAAGAATCAGATAACTCGCGTGGTGAAAGAATTGTCGATTCAGTATTCGCTGGTGTCGGTGTGAATTTTCTATATCGAAAGAATCTGAACAGAGCTTTTTTGTTAGTGGGCTTAGAGAGGAAGTCATGATGTTTTTCGTCATACTCGTATTTGGCATTCGATACTGTTCTCTTGAACGCAGCAGCTGCGAATTTATAATCACTCCAGTTACTCGGACACTGATTGTAAAGTAACTTCTTCCCGCGCGCAATCCGAATTCCCAGGACAGGTAATGCTTTTGCTTATGTTAACATTAACTTGAGACTTTCTAAAGGAGCTTTTTACTACACCGCAAAGCCTCATGGCTTTGATGTCATTGGGTACCGTTTTCTGGGAGTTGAGGACCGTTTTCAAGAAACTCTGAAATTTCTGGTAATGGACGAAAGTACGCGTCGGAGACTCCAGGGGAATAACAGGGCAGACAATATCAAACCTAATGGGTAGATGGTCACTATTTGAAGCTGTGTCGACAGTAGACTAAGAAGTTACGGAAATTCCTGAACTGGCAAATGTTAGATCCAATGCCGATTTAGAAAGACCCTGAATAAAGGTAGCTGACTTCATGGTTAAGCATCAAAAATTTTGATTAATTGCCCAGTCCGACAATCGCTTTCCACATGAGTCCGTTTTGAAACCCCAAGACACATGATGCGAATTAAAGTCTCTGGCTATCACAATTTCTTTCCTACAAGATTTGACAAGGGTATCAAGGAAACGAATATCATGCACGCCTGTGGGAAAATATGTATTAACTAAAAAAAAATGCGGAACAACCAGGAATAGTTACATCTATTATTAGTGTCTCACACTCCGTAGATATATACTGGTAGGATATTTTTACTTTGTGGCATATTTTAGCTGTTATCAAGAAAACAAGTCCTCCGCCTCTCGATGGATGGTCCAATCGAAATAAACGATAATTTTTATATAAAAATCTTGGCCATTGGAGAGCCAAGTTTTCTGCAAAAGAATAATGTCGGGATAAAGTTGTGAACAAAAATATATTAGATCGGTAGCTGCAGAAATAAGGGAACGGCAGTTCCACTGTAATACCTTTAAATAACCTATGATGAATTAATGCCTACTTTAGAAACCGCTTGCTCTAAAATGCTGTCTTTTAAAAAATTTTTCTTCGAAAGACTGTCTTTACCGTACTTTGTGGCTTTTGAGTGAGGGTCAGAGCTGGAAGAGTTAGGATTAGAATCTGGCTTGGAAGGACTAACTTTCGCAAACTTTTTTGTTTTTGAGTGCGGGACAGAGATTGATGAATTATCGTTAGGTGATCTTGTGCGTTTAAGCGTCGGGAGCTCCATTTCTACATCCTGGTTGTTTTCCGACACTGATCCAGAGAAGCATCCGTTGTCGGTCTGCTGAGTTGAAGTTGATCGCATCGCATTGTCTGCGTCTTCTACAATAACTGACAAGGGATCCATTAGCTGTTCCGCATTCGATGTTAGGGTATGGGTAAAAATCTGCGAGCTAGCATTAGAACTCGCTTAAAGACTGAAAAGCTGAATCATTTGTGATGTCAACACTTGAGCTAGAGTCTCCGACAGGTTTGATGTTAATCGTTCCATAGCTTTTGACAACGCCTTTTCGATCGCTGTCGCAATAGAATCGGAAAGCGCTGAGTCTGCAGCCATTTGCTGACGGGCTGTCACTCCTGCATATTCCTTAGACCTCCCCTGGACCTCAACAACAGCATCACGGCGTGAGCAACGTCTCCTTTCAATTACATCTATAATTTGTATTTCCCGTGATATTGCAGGACAATTCGCGCAGCTGGCGGGATGACCACCACCACAGAGACATTTCTCTTCTTTGGACGAACAATCACTAAAATTGGGGCTGTCTCCACAAGCACGCCAGCGGGGTGCAGATCTGCAGCTCCTGACGCTGTGACCGAATCACGAACATTTGTTACATTGTAGAATGCGTGGAGCCAGAGCTTCTACCTTGTAAATTAGGGGCCAGACCTTAATTTCCGTTTGCCGCATCGTCCCAGCACATGTAACTATGACTGACTGTTGGTATCTTATTGTCAATCACTCGACTACACCGGTAAACGGAGATGACTCCAGCCACCGAGAACATTTCTAAAATTTCTTCAGGGGCTAAAGTGACGTCCACCCCACGTACAATGCCTCTAGAGCATGCGAGATGTGGCGGTACGAAACAGCTCACCGGATGAGAAGCGAATGTGGAAGAATTCAGCAGTTCTTTGACACAGGTGTGGTCTGGCGACCAGCATAGTATACCCCCTCTGCCGAACTGTTGGACCTCTGATCTTTCGGAAGTGAGGTGAGGCCTTCTGCAATTCGCCCTGTATCGTTTTTGGGTTTTCCATATTGCTCGTACCGCCATCGGTCGGCACCATGGCCACAGGAACAGTGCCGGCTCCACTGCGAAGAAAAAACTCAAGCGGCAGCTCCTGCGGAGCTACCGAGGCTGACCACGGGGAAGCCCCGTAGCCAGGTGATGCTACAGACATCAAGCAAGGCTAATACAAAAACACATAAAAAAGGGTAACGTGAAATTACAAGCTGAGCAAAGAAAATACCACCCGATACTTGACCTAAGCCCCCAAAGCAGGAGAAGCCAGAACCGAGCAATGCAATTCCTAAGCGCAGAGCTAGATCGAACGCTGCCGCTCGGACGACACTTCATCCTCGTCCACAATGTCTGTCCAGCAGACTCGTCTCCACTAGTCACATCGACATAAAGTTTTCTCTAAGCGCTATCATTCCAGTAGATATATTTTGGAGTTTTTTGTAAATAGAAGTAAATGGAAATACATGCCAGTGTTCGAAGCCTCCGTTGTACCCATGGTGCACACGTTGATTTGCTTGTAGCGTTAGAAGCAACATACGTGTCGTTCTTTAGGTGCCATAACTTTATTCTTACGGCACATTGGAAACGGCGCTAAGAATAAGTTTATTCTGATGCCTCTTCATCGCTCACTTCTCTGGCTGTCATGTAAATGCGCGATTCACGTTTCTCTTCCCCCCGAACACGGTATATGCTACATATGCCGCAGTTATTACATATGCCCCTTGCGAATATATGCATGCAGCGAAGAAAAATTATGGCAGATTAATCAGCAGCACGACTGCAGCGTGCTAGGGAACGTTTATGGAGCCACAGCGGGGCGGAAGTCTGGTTCAGTTATCCCCAGGGCTGTGGCTCATTGCCGGCCCATTACGGGAAAGATGAAGGCCGTTGACAGGGCACATGAACCCAAATAACTATCGGTTGCTGGCATCCAAACAATCTGGTTCAAAATGCACGGCCACATTCGAAAGAATGGCATGCAACGATAAATGAAAGCGACGCAGAAGATGTAGCGACTACGACCGTTGCACCTTATCAGTCCTTACCGAAAGGCAGAATGGCATGTGAGGTGGACTGCTCACGGTGCCTTTGCATACCGCATTCTCGAATTGTGAAATTTTTGATGGAAGAACGTTTGCCTGTAATACTTCTATGTCTGCGTCTACCCGCTCTTTACTAGCTCGTCCTGTGTCGAGCTCTTTCTGTTTTATTCCAATGACGAACCAGCCAGCCCCTTTGAACACACTGCTAACATATACTCATATATGTGCATCTAGACATACTCCTTTATGCTTTTCACTGTTCTGCCTATGTGTGGGTGTTGTGTCATCTGTACACTCGTTCATCTCGGAACACATCGCGGTCATGTGTGTACGTTCAGAACACAGTATACTGTACGTGTGGTGCTACTTGTCCTCGCCTTTAGTTTCTGTACGTTACAGTAACCGTGGTATCGGTAGGACTATAGGCGAACTTAGTTGTCTCTTCTTGTCTGACTCTGTTTTTTTTCCGAATCTTTGACAGCTCTTTTTTCATTGTTATTCGCAGAGGGCATCGCTACAACATCGCGGGCCTGATTTCCATTGTAATGAACACTACAGCTATAGGAACGCAAATCAGGCATTAGCGCTCTCCTGAAGCACAGGGTTCTCTTCGAATAGATTACACGGCATCATCGACATCTCCGGGACTGTGAAGCATCAGTATGGCGCTTAAATATATCAGCGAAAATCAGTAGTTGCCAAGAGATATTGTTCTCAGCGACTCTCGCGGGGCTCGCAGCCGGTTTTTGAGTGCCAACGCTGACTCACCTGTATTGCTTGAAGTTTACGGAGGAAGTCTGTTTCTTTTTTTTTTTTTTGCAATAAGATACTGCATGGAATAAAAAGTACAAACAGAATAAAAATAAAGTGCCGTTACGTCTAGTACACACTTTGCATACCTGTTCATTAAAAGGCATTATAAAATTCGGCAGATAATAAAAACCTTAAAGAAGGATATGCCGGTAAACTCAACAATCCAGTGAGCGTCGTTTGCGTAGCCCAGAGATGTGTGCGTGTGTGGGGGGAGGAAAACTATCGAACGGCGGCCGCTTGGCTCGCGGCCCAAAGTAGTACGACCACTTTGGGCCGATACATCTCCAAGGAGATGTATCGGAGAGAAGCAGATATTGCTCTTAAGCTCATAGAAGAAGTAAATAATTTATTATTGTCTGCACAATACAGAACCTCAGGAGCGAGATAAAAAGCGGTTTTGGGCAGCATGACGAAGCTCTCAGCTCGAAGCATATTTTGTGCAGCGATCAACGTTGGGTCACAGTCATATTAAGCGACAACTCAAGTGGCAAACTGAATATACAAATAACTCACACTGACAAGGATTAATCGTTTTGAAAATAGCTGATGAGGGAAAGTAGTGCAACCAAAGACACACACATGCTAGAAGGGCAGTCGAAAACAATCGCTTCTATTCTTTCACCCTTGCACACTCCTTCCTGTATACGTGTGTGGGCGTCCGGTTGGGGTAGTTCGCCTCATCAGCTATGCAAGAGCAGCTGATGATGATCATCATATGTAGTGTTTTGTGGCGCAAGGGCCAAGTATGGCCATAGAGCGCCAAGCAAGACCAACTAACCCAACAGTAAGTCGTTCTTAAGTATTGAAAACACGAACAATGGAACGCATGTTGCAATGAATATGTGATTCATATGTTCGTATGACTTATTCCATGGTACACAAATCAGAAAAAGAATATTTAAACAATTCACCGCGACACTGCCCGCACACGCACCGAAAAATAGAATTCCCTATAAAATTTGCGCTGCTTATAATACTGTCTAAACTGGTTAAGTGTAAAATACTCTATAATTTTTGTGTGTTCATATAGTTATGCAGATCCCATGCGCTGCGGGAATCGATGTAAGCGAAGCTTTCTTTATTGTTGGCTTTGATTGACGATAATTAGCGAGGATGTTGACGGCGAAAGCTTAATTTCTTCAACGTTTAGTCTAACATGAGAGTGGTAAGTTGACGTAAAACGTTACCCTGCGTGCACCACTGCTGTTTGTCTGCGTAGTACACGGAACACACATGGAGGAGTGTTTGCTTGCGGCGTTGTTGTGCGCCCTATTTTATAACCTCTGAGAGAGTTGAGCATTGTCACTTCCTCACATGGCACATCCCATTGTGGCAGAAGTATTAAAGTTGAATTGGATTATGGGGCTGTACGTGCCAAAACCACAATCGGATTACGAGGCACGCCGTAGTGGCGGACTCAGGAATAATTTTGGACACCGTGATGTTGTTTAAGGTGTCCCAAAATTTGTGTGTACGCGGGTTTTCTATTTCACCGCCGTGGAAATGCGGCTGCCACGGTCGGGATCAAATCCGCGACCTCTAGCAATGTCGTAGCTGCAATGCTACCGCAGCGGAAACAGAAGTGTTGATTTGACGGTCGACCGCTTCCGTAGTGTCGCCTGGATCCTGCGGTGCACTTTAATTAATGCAGCTCTGCTTCTGAACGCCCTGTGTAATTTGTCCGCTTGACGTATCTGCGTGGTGTTTAATTTTCAGAAATAGCAGGAATGTACTGTACCGAAAGTTGAACTTAAGCTTATCTAGTTTCCCTGCAACCTCTGTCGTATAGTAGTAGGATTTCCTTGCTTTCTCACGTCACCTTCCTCCCTTCTTGTATGGGAACTGCCTCTTCTCCTCCCTTCTCTCTAAAGTTCTATTTACGTCCCCTCTGGACTCGCACGTTACTAGAAAGGGAAGTGCTGCAGTTCCCCAATGCTTCTGAGGGGGGTCACGGATAATTACAGCTGTCAAGAAACTAATGTGGCGACTCCCAGGGAGCTCCAGAGGGCATAGTGCACATTCGACGAGGTGGGGTCCAAACGACTTTCTCGCGTCGCATTTCCTCTCTGCCTCGCTTCTGTCATGTATACACACGCTCTGAACCCCCCCCCCCCTCCCGACGCGGTGTGCCAGACAGAAGCAGTCACAGCAGCAGCAGCAGCAGTGGGAAAGTCGAAGGAAGAGGCAAAGAAAGCTTTGCTTTAAAAATTAGTTGATATTCTAAGCATGATGCAACATAACCTACCTTCCCCGTAATTGGTTCTGCTGGGATGCACTTCCCAATACTCAAGATGTCTGCAGTCGTAGATATGCGAGTTTAGGTATGTTCCCCAGAGTGGGCGTAAGTAACGTTTTTTTTTTTCATTTTAATGTGCAGCACATAACAAAGATGTAAAGACATAACAAAGATAACTGTAAAGATGGCCCACACTAATTCGACAAAATTTCTTAAGTAACGGCCAAGCCGGACGATCGAGAAAGGTCAGAAGAAAAGATAAATGGAAAGGATTGACTATTTGATCGCCCACCTTCGTATAACACAAACAATTTCCCAACCGTGAACTCCTTCAGAAATTAGGAATACATCCGCTCGTGACAATTCAGCTGTTGCGGACAAACGCCCAACAGAGCGCTTGCGACACATGTGCCCATTTAGCGACAATCGCAAAACCTGCAAATGGTGTGCCAGTGCGGGAGCTGAACCGGCATCCGGCACCGCGAGGCCAAAGTCAGTGTTGCCTGCGGAAAAGTAGCCAGCTGGCAACGTAACCGAGACAAAGGCGGATACGTCTGCACTCGAACCTTTCGTGCACTGCAGCTGTCCGTCGAGCGGAATTTCCTGCTCCAACCCGCACAGGAAGATATTTAGGAAAACGCGCGAATTATTCGACACTAAATGAATTAATATTGGCAGTGATATTCAAATACTTCAATTTATTAGCTCGTCTCAGTGTTCAGCGATATACGGAACCTTCTGAGTGGACTGCAGTGATATTTTTAGAGCAATACCTTCGCACTGCGTGCACGGTGTTTTTCACGATGTTCATGATGTTGCACCGGCTTTACGCGACTTAAGTGCAGTTCATAGCCGGCTGACAACGCTACATGCAGGTTTCTATGTATCGACGTGCACCTGCATGTACTCGTGACACCCTGCTTGATCGCTACGAAGTGCTACTCGATGGCATATATTACGGAATGATCCATCACGGGGCTTACTTATGCTCGACTTCATGCTGTCAACACACGCAGGGCACTGAAACTGGTGATGAAATGTTCCTGCAATCAATTGTGGCTGCTAGTCCGCGGGAGACCTATAAAGTCGTACGCCGCCCGCTTAGCCGTAAAAGGGCAGTGATATGCCTTCACAGGGCACTAAATGTCGTCGATTATAATAGATTACCTAAATGTGCTAGTTATAACGCCGTCAAGCGCTTTGGCTAATCGTTCATTTTCATAACGTCCATGGCTGTGCTTAGATCGAATGCAACGATAGCGCTCCTACTCCACCGTCATTCTCAACGCCTTAGTTCCAAAACGCTGTATATCAATGCAGCATTAAAATCGTCGCTGCGCTTTCTGTATTTCCGGTTCTGCTGTATACTGCAGATTGTGTTTCAAGTACTCAAGCGATCGTTTCAACGGAAAGCCTCTTGGTGTCATAACATGTGTGCCTCAGTACATGAGCTATACAGCTCTTCTGCAGAGTCAAAGCGATTGCGAGGCAAGTTTATCGGTTGAACAATGAAACTTGCAACGAGGTTATGAAAAAGCTACTGGCGCGCTGACAATATTTGTTGTAGGAACGAGGATTGTGGGTTTTATAGGCGACATACGAAATTTGCGCAGTCTAATTCCTCGTGGCGTCACGTCACTGCCAACGCAGGGGTGCTATTAGACAGTTTTGGTACTGCGTACGTAGCGTACGCAACGGCGTTGCGTACGTAAGATCGCTACGTTCTGCAAAGTGCGCATGTGCAGAACGCAACACGAGTGGTACGTGATGCGTACGCGGCCGCTGCGCACGCACGCATCCGATTCTTGCGTGCGTACGTTGAGAGCGCTGCGTGCTGCTCTCGTGGTTCTCGTTTGTTCGGGAGAGCGCGAGACAAAAGAGTTTCCCAAAATGGCAGCGTCAAAGGCGACCAGCGGAAGGCTGTACTTTCCAATGGCCTACGATTTGGCTTTGCTGCGTAAAGTGAACGCGCAGAAGCCATTCCCAGATCCTGCACGGTGGGAAAGCATAGCAAAAATAGGAACTTTGCTTTTGAGAAAGTGTTTAGTGTGGGCTGTTTGCGCAAAAGGCTCGACTTGCCTTTGGCGCAGTTCGTCGCAAATGACCGTGCCAGCCTGAGAAAGCAAGTACTCGGTTTTTATTTTTCTCGATATGATTCGTGCATTTCATCCGTATTAAAAGTAGAGTCTCTTAAAGGCCTAAATATAATTCTACGAAGTGGGAACGCGCCCACACGTTACATCACGTTAGCGAGATCAACAGCTTCTAGTTCGACCGACGGTTCAGTATACTGGCGGAAGCGGCCAATGCGCTCCGACGTGCCCGGCGTCTAACTCTCGCCCTCTTACGTACGTATCCATTTCGCACTACTAAAAGCCATAACGCGACACGCGCCCCTACGTTCCGCAAAGCACTTGCGTGCTGCGTACGTATCGTCATGACGCAGCACTAAAACTGTCTATTATCTTGATGAAGATCATGGCTGGGCGCACAACACCGCCGAAATGCAAAAGGCTCCCGATGCAGCCAGGAGTGGGTGTGTGCCTCGCTGCCTCCTACTTGTTAACCCTGCGAAGCCACCGAGTGAGTCATATCACTTTTTCAATTGTTTTTTTTTTTATTCAAATGATCAATGTGAGAGAGGTTGGCGCCTTTATGACGGTATCGGCTACTCCTTGTCACTTAGAGAAGGAACCAAATATGCGCAAAAAGAGTGACTAATGTAGCAAATAGGGCACTTAGTAGAACACCCGGGCCCGTATGCACAAAACGTTCCTACGCTAAAAGCGTTCGTGTCAGCCAATAGTGATGTAGGACATATGATTAGCGAAGGCGATCAACCAATGAAAAACAGCACTTACGAACGAAAAGCTTTGTGAATTCGGCCGCAGATGTATAAAAACAACACAGTCCAACAGTACATGAATCACCCAGTTTTGTGCATGGCTTCAGAACACGTACGCATATATAAAGTTAAATATCATGAATGGCCAAAACAAAGAACACAATTACACTGCTAAATGCAGAACACAAGTAATTACACATTGCCTAAAAAAACCCGATTACCACATAAATCAATTTTTGAACACATTTGTGTCACTCATTTAACCTCCTCTCCTTGCTCTTCTCGCCGGTAATCACCGCTTTCCTGCATCCACCACGGACTGTGCCAGGATACTCATGAGCCACTAAAGGCTTACGCCTTAAGAAACTGCTGTTTCCCAGTCGACTTGCCGGCCGTTCGTCTTTTACGCGCTGATATTATCAGATCAATGATTCCCAATTGGCGCTCGGCCGTGAAAGCTGTTGACGTGGCCTTGCTTTTTTTATGCCTATTCTGTTTTCGTTCAGTACACCGCGTACGTCATCGCGCGAATTTTGAATCTTTAACATTTGTACGCGACGCAGTGTAAAATCGGTGAACTAGAGTCTATGTCCGGAATTGCTGGAATTGACAAGTAGAGCTCCTTACACTCTCCCCGGCATGGTAATTATGACCATTACATACGAATAGTTGATAGTTATTAAATATGGGGAAAATAATGCTGTTCTCGATTTTCAATTTTTTTTCTAGTTACCAATGACAACGTATTGCTGGCAATATAGTGCACTTGCGTTAGCAACGGTAACTACGTTTTGGAGTTGATGGGCCCCATTATTAAGAGTAAACCTTTTTTTTTTTAACTTAGTAATGCTAATAATGCTACCATCCCTGACTGCATGCCTCTAACACAGTAGTGAATACTGTAACTAACTAACTAACAGTGCACTTTCTCCTATACCCTTGAAATCTGGGTACACTGAGAAAGTTTGCTATTGCTCTTTCCACCAATGCATTTGCCTCCGGTTAGCATGGAACAAGCAAACCTAGCTCTATGCTGTGTTTAATTTTCTTAGCCTACTATGCTAGACCCATACTGTGAAATGCGTGTTGTCCCAGTGTTAGCGACGAACACTTTCGTGTTTTCAAACATTGGTCTCTTTTGCTAGTTCAAGGATAGTAGCGTCGCCCTCTTTCCCGACATTTGTGCCACAGTTATCGTGAAACCATCAATAGCAAACAAAAAATGACTTTCTTCCTAATGCCTTCTTTTTCACAGGTCAGGGAAATTTAAAATTGCACAATACAATGTTGGGAAAACATGGGGAAGGCAGGAGGTGGAAATTCAAGAAGATGAGCAAAATGAGCACAAGGTGAAAGCGGGAGCCAACGTTTCGTCAAGTGGGCTTGTCTTTTTCAAGGCAACATATGCTTTCCTCGGCACAATATATATAGGTAGGGTTCTTCTAAAGGTGAGAGGGAGTAATGTGGGTGCGGCAACGAGCGAAGTTGTGTTAGCGGCGAGGGTCTAGAATTGAAAATAAAGGAGCGCTGCGCACAAGGCTTGTGACACGGCCCTCTGTCAGCCACGTGTCAACAGCGTGCACTGCACCCCTCTGTTAAGGCGTAAGCCTTTATAGTGGCTCATGAGTGTCCCGGCGCAGTACGTGGTGGACGCAGGAAAGCGGTGATACCGGCGAGGGGAGCAAGGAGAGGAGGCGCCATGCGAGTAGCGCTGTGCGAGTGGGCACGGGGGGTGCGCGCACATCGGCGACAAACCTTGCGTTCTGTGGCCATATGGCTGTGATTGCATGCCATGCTCGCGGCCACGGCGGCGTCCGTTCGCAGAACAGTTCAGACAACAAAGGCAGTCTTAGATATACTTTCGCCTATCGCAGTTTAGCTCAGGAAAGTGCCCATAGATTTTTTTTTTCGTTTTTTATTTATTCATTTGATTTCAGTATTTTTCTTTTTATCGCGAGCATCGTTTTCTGCCACTCCTTTTATTATCTCTTTCAGAGACAAGATAGCCCACGACCACCAGCGAAGCAGGTAATAGAGGAGTGCTGTGCACGGCATTGACACACCGGCTGACACACGGCCGTTGACACGTGGCTTACAGACGGCCGTATCACCGGCCTTGTGCACAGCAATCCTTTATTCTCAATTCTACACCCTCACCGCTAACACAATTTCGCTCGTTGCCGCACCCACCCGCCTTATCCCCTTGCCCTTCAGAAGAACCCTACCTATATATACTGTGCCGAGGAAAGCATATGTCGCCTTTAAAAAAAAAACAAGCCCACTTGTCGAAACGTTGGTTCCCGCTTTCACCTTGTTCCCGTTTTGCCCCCAGTACACTGTTGCGACGCTACCATTTGGTTCCCGCGGAGCCTATATATGGTCTTATGTGGCACTCGCACCGCCGTTTGAATAAACTGTCGAATGTCTTCCTTACCAGATGGAAAACATAAGGGAGCGTAGCTGGCTGTATACAGGGTGTCCCAACTTTCATGCACCAAGATTTGAAAATATGCAAATGCAGCGTATCCGGACAAAACCAAAGTAATGTTGTTTGCCATCGCTTGGAGTTACTCTGATAATATTTTGCATTCCACCTAATTACATAATTAGTCTTAATTGATTATGCAACTTCTCAAACATTATGACGGGATGAAAAGTGTCAATGAGAAAATTGTAGAACAACATGAAAAACTCCCGACAGAGCTTTCTGTTGCTTAATGCGTGCTACATAGAAGTGTTTTTCCGAGCGTGAAAGAAGCCAGGGAATACAGGCAAAGTGCCTCGAGCGGCCAGTCGCGCACTCTATTTATGCCAATAAATAATAATAATAATAATAATAATAATAATAATAATAATAATAATAATAATAATAATAATAATAATAATAATAATCATCATCATCACTGGCATCGTATCGTGCCACTTGTCACGCTATGGGAGATGCACGCCCCGTAGCATCGGTACGTGCGCACTTTGCATTGCAGCTGCATATTATTACACCTTGCAGGTGGCACGCCATGTGACAGTTGCATACAGGGAACGGACAGTCAGTAAAGAGCCAGGAAATACACTGTACTTCGGGTAAAAGAATATAAATACCTTGGTATATGGATAAAAGAAGGCAATAGATATTTGGAAACACAGGAAAAAACAATAACAGCAAAGCGGAAGAGAAATGCGGCCCTAACGAAACACAGGGCGCTATGGGGATACAACAGGTGCGAGGTGCTCCGGGGTATGTGGAAAGGTGTAATGGTTCCTGGACTTACATTTGGATATGTGATTATTTGCTTGAAATCAGGAGTACGATCAGGACCCGGTGGCAACCAAAGGTCAGTGGGACGCTTCGCATTGGGCGCTAACGGGAAGACTACAAATGAAGCTGTGCACCATGATATTGGCTGGGCAAGTATTGAAGTGAGGGAAGCTCACAGTAAAATTGATTATGACGAACGACTGAGGAATATGGAAGAAAGTGAATGGGCTGGGAGAGTGCTCAGATATTTGTACAGGAAGAACATTGATTCACGGTGGAGGAAACGAACTAGGAAGCTTACCCACAAGTATGCGTCCGGTATGGTGAGCAACACGGCAACAAAGAACGTAAAGCGCAAAGTCAGAGAGAGTGAGACAATCTCGTGGGTGGCGGCAATGGAAAAGAAACCTGCCCTGAGTAACTACTTAAGAGGAAGAAACGAAATCGGGAAAGAAACAATTTATGATAACTCAAAGGGAAGCTCTTTACTTTTCGAAACGAGATCAGGACGCCTTAGAACGCGCGCTTGTACAGCGAGGTACAACAAGGAAGAAGGAGCATGTGCTTGCTGCGGTAAAGTTAGGGAAACTATGGAGCACGTTTTATTCGAATGGGAAGATATCTTGCCAGTGGTCGATTCAGGCTCCCCTGGCCTCTTTGAAGCCCTTGGGTTCAGCGAGAGACAGGGGAAGTACACATCTCCGCAATATAGGCAGCAAGAGGCGATTAGAAGTTGGGTGGAAGAAAAGTAGGGCGATGACACACAACGTAGACGTACAAGAACAGAGTTCCCAATAGGCGTGCAGAAACTTTGGTAATGCAAATTCTTCGCTTCTTCTTTTTCTTTTTTTTTAAATATAGGTAGGACATTAAGCAAAATAATAACAAGAACTTGCAGGCACAAACCACTACCCGTTCCAAAGGGTACGCTCATAACATCCATCCGTGCAGCATAGGTATCGGTACGAGGTAGACAGAGAATGTTTGAGGAAGAAAAAGAAGATTAAGGAGTTAGCAAGACTTGTTGCTGAGCTGGTTGGTTCAGACTCGGAAACAAAAGTTGCGGCGCTAAGCAGACGAGGACGAAGTGAGACACGTTCTAGTCTCTCTTCGTCCTCGTCTGCTTAGCGCCGTAACCTTTGTTTTTTAAATTAAGGATAAGCATAAAAACATGCTAGAATCAAGAAAGCACGTATAGCACAGCTGATTAAATCATGCAGGGCTACTTGACTGTTTGTCACCGCACCCGTTTCAAAGGCGATACCAATAAATCATCATCATCGTCGTCGTTAACTTCGTCGTATCGGTCCACGGGACAAGGAACGTGCCACGCGCGCCACGTAGTCTAGCCGCCTTTCGGAAGCAGCCATGGCTCCTCCTCGGAAGGTAAGAACCGCTGCTGAAGAACCTCTTCGCAGGGCTACGGGCAAGCCTGCCCCGGGGCAACGTCCTTCTCAGGAGCACTGGGCAGAGAGCAGCGCAAGCCGCAGCTCGCCGTCGAACCGTTCAGATCGGGTGGACAGTTCAGATCGTTCTCGTGATCGTTCTTTTTTTTTCGATGGTAGCCCTACATTCTTTTTTCTCATGTTTGCTCTCATTCTTCGTTTATTTCTCAATTCGCAGGCAGGCGTCAAGACCCGGCTACAGCTTCGAGAACCTCTGTTCTTATTCGTTTATTTCTCGATTCGCAGGCAGACGTCAAGACCCGGCTACAGCTTCGAGACTCTCCACGCGCCTGTGAGCAGTCGCCCTGTTATGGCGTCCGTAGTACAAGATCTGCAGCGCGCGGAACACAAGCCTTGGATTCTCCAAAAGCAGGTACCTATATCTCGACAAAAAAAAAAACGAGAAAAAGGCAATATTATAGCCTTTTGAAATTTTAGTCTGTGGTTCACCGCCGATTGTATTGCCTAGGCCTCTGCGGTAAGGATGCTGGTTTCAGGATGGAGTACATGAGATTCCGAGAAGGGCGGACCGAGTGCCACATTAGACACGGCAGCTTGCGACTTAGATGCGCCCGTGTAAAATTCACTGCACTAGTACTTTGATTTTAGTTCTAAAAAAAATCACCGCCCAAGCACTCCGTATAGATGGTTAACCAGCGAAGCAGAAACGTGCGGCCCCGGTGTTTATCCCTGGACTAATCCCGATGGTTCATTAAGCGACGGCTTGGTAGGCTGCCGGATCCTCGGTACGCAGTTGGTGCTCGCGCTCGGCTGCACGAGCCTGTTGTGCCCGGGCCGCAGCATCGGCACGGCGTAGACGAATTCGTTCCCGGTACTGCTCGCGGCGTTGCTGATCGACAGCCGCCTGCTCCTGGGCATATGACGCGTGGCCTACCCATTTCGGAGCCGGAGAGAAACTGCTGCATGCGCGCTCGGCTGCGACTGAGAGAAACGTCAATGCTGGCTCAGCGAATGCAACACCACCTAGACAGCCCTAGGCCTTTTCACTCCGATCCATGACGTCATGTTACCTGGCCCAACTGCCACAGAATCTAATGGGGATGCTACGGAGTAGGCAACAGTGATTTTGACTTCACCGCTTTTATTACGCCAGCCTTGTCAATGGAAATTTCGGGCCAGGTAACGTGACGTTATGGGTCGGAGTAAAGAAGCCTTGTGCTATGTAGATGGTGTTGGCGAATCATGCGTCTCACTTTCTCTTTTTTTTTCGCGCATGCGGTTGCGCCGGAGTAGTTTTCGGCGTAGAGGCGACCGACCGACAGATGGATGGACGGACGAACGAATCGGCTAGCCCCATATACAGCTTCGCTGAAAAAAAAAAGGCATTTTGCGTCTTTACGGCGAAACTACTAGTGCAACTTGAAGTGCCCAACAACGTTATACGCATGCTTTTTCACGCTGCCCTGAAAAAAATTACATCATTCGCCGAGCTTATGCTCTCGCAGGCAATTTACTGACCGTCGTGGTGCGTTTGTCCCTCCCTTTCTACCCATTCCCGTACGTAAATTTCCTTAGGCCCCCAACCTAGACCGAAGCGACAGCTTGTCTATAAAGAGGTTAGTCGTCCATTCATTACTGTGGCGGGGAGGCAGATGGGTGGAATGTAACGGGAGGTTTATGTACAAAGAATGTTTACAGACTATAGAAACCATATGGCGCAAGTGGGACAGGAGCAGCGCTCGGCCGATCGTCTTTTTTCTCTGAAGTTCATGGAAGCGGCTCGTAACGCATGACCTCCCAGCCGGGCAGAGCGGCGTCTAGACGCTGAGCGGGCTGCAAAGTACAGTGTGAGCTGTAGGACATGACCAACGCCAGTGCGTGGAGGAAAGACGTTGAAGCATTTCCCAGCGGCACGATTTCACAGTTCGCCACCGTAACCTGCCGTGAAACTTTTTGACGTGATAAACGTTTTTCAGAAAGGCCGTCGCCACGATGACAGCGTTTCCGGAGTAGGACGAGGGACGCGTGAGAGAAGCGAGCGTGTCGGTGGCGGCGGTCGATCCTTGTGCGATAACTGCGATTCGCCGAGTCCTGCATGCGCGCATGTGCGAGGATGCTGCTCCAACGAGGCGAAGGCCTTAGTCAGGAGAATGTCCCCCGTTCTGGCTTGTCTTACAGGAAAATTTTGTAATTCCCCAGGTAAAATTAAAGCAAAACAGAAGACACTCGGCCGATCGAATTCTTCCTCTACTTCATTAACGCCACTCATAACAATACTTAGAGAAGAAAAAAAAAAGGAGGGAAGGAGAGTAATGAATTGAGGCAAATTTTGAAGCATGTGGATTAATTAAGGGCTAAATGAAAATTGTTGAACTCTCTTTTTTTTGCCCGTCTAGAGGGGTTATATGAAAGCTCAAGTTTCGCCGCTTTTCTGGGAGAACCAAACTATAGCAGTTTCATATTTAGAGAAAATGGGGGTTGTAGAGAATGGGGCTATGTTAGGACGATGAGTACGCAAAGTTTGAACTGCCTCAGTGAATTAGTCGCTTCGGAAATAGCTACTGAATACTCGTTTACTCCCTATTGGTAATTTGATCCACGCACCCGGTTTTCCGCGTCTCCTCAGTGAACTAAACAAAGCACGCTATATTTCGTTGAAATAGGAAGCGCGTGGCGGCCGATGTAAGAAAAAAGCATGAATTGCGTAGCTTGATTACAGCCTTTGTAGAAACTTACTGATTCGAGCGTTCCAGAATTTTACGAGTCTATCATATACGAACCGCATAGGTAGTTTTCCCAATATTCTGAAAAGGACTAAATGTGCTCCAGTTACATTTGCGAATTCATAAAACCGCGGTTTGTTCAAATAGTAACTGGAACGCCAGTGCATTCCGTCAAACACTTTCAAAATTAATATCTCGGAACTGGTGCTGTCCAGAGAATTCATTTCAAGTAGATATGGCGTGCGAACTGAGAGGCTATAATTCGTAGACGTTAATATAGGGCGTAAAGTAGTTAATTGAAGCGTTAATTTGCGTAATTGTGCTAATTATTAATGGAATATTTTGATTTCTCGTAGAAGTAATGGCCGCCTCATCGAGTAATTTAGATCAAGGGTTAGAATTGTGCTATCTGCCATAGGCAATCTAAAAATATTGGTGCAGCTAAAGAAAAAGCACCCTGTATTTACGTTTGTGCTTTGAACCTTTTCGTGACGTGATTTATTACAGTTTCTATTTTTACATTAAGATTAGTTGTTGGAATTTAGCACTCATAGTTTTCCAAACACTGCGAAGCAATCAGTCTCTGCACAAATGCGTAACCATTGCAAATTATTGCATTTATTACGATAAGGTTTGTTAAAAACTATGAATCTCCAAAGCAACAAAGCCATTTAAAGCCAGAAGGACGAAGTTTAGGAAGATATATGTGCTTCCATACTGGCTGGGACCGTCATACTCGCAGCCCCCTTAAACACTAGTATCCTATCTTTCCCTCTAGTAATCTTAAAGCTTTCTTTGCCTCTTTCTCCCATTTTTGTTATTGGTCAGTGGTTGATAGTTGGGGGTTGATAGTAGGTGGTTGGACTCGGCAAGTAAACGTTCATTGATTCGTGCTATGCGTTTGCATTGACAATCGTCGTCGATGGTTTCTGCACAATGTTTTTGTATATCTGGTTATATGGGATTACGTGACGTGTTAGATTCATATGTGATGTTCACATCGCAGCCCCCCCCCCCCCCCTCCGACTGCTCATCTTTAAGGCCACGCTTTTTTATACACTCAATCTCGTTGCATGCAGGTTCCACTAAGCAAATTGGGCATATATTGCCAAAAAACATGTTCCCCTTATTTCGTGCTGTACTTATGTGTAACCACAGTATAAGAGTGTAGGCGCCAAGCTAGTCGGCGCTCCTGTCTTTCTCCGTCGGTGCTGATGAGGTCGCATCAGAATGAGGCGCCATTCTGGAGTCAAATTCCGCCATATTATAGAGTTTTAGAACAGGGGCCCCGAGCTTTGCGGGTGTTAGCGTTGCGGCAAGCAGGAGTAAATAGTGTTAGAATAGGGGTTTGCGTTTGCGGATAGCGTCTTGCGTTGACAGCGCCACTACGGCGTCAAAGAAAAGCTATTAGAAATAATTAAATAAAATGTATCATTTTATGTTAAGAGTAACTTGAATTTCGTGCTTTCGCGTTTAATTCCAGTTTAGAAATTATATTGCAGCAAGCAATTAGTCGCACGATTTCATGATAGACTGATTCGGAATCAGCGAATCAACAAATTCGGAATCAGCGGCATGTAATTAATCAATCTTCATAACACAAGCTTGCCGAGAGAAATCGATAACCGCAGTCACTTCTCCTAGCTTGCGAACTTCACGCGTTACGACGAATCGAGCCCAGTTTGGTGCTAGGTTAGAGCCGTCGCTTCGATGGGTGCCGCCATGTTTGTTGATGCAAATTTTTTGGGGCAGCTTTTGGGGTTCCCGCTAATCAGTGAAGTGGCGTTGCCGACGTAAAACCCAAACTGCGTCTCGCGCATGCGCAGCGGCTTCGACGCTATTCCTCGGGGGCCCCTATTCTAAAATTCTCTATTGTCAAGTTACGCGACGGCCCCATTTTGGGTCACAGACGCCGTGGCAGCCCTGTCGACCAGTCGGATGCTGCCGCATCTCGACAAGATGATCATGGTGATAGCTAATGTCATGCCCTATGAATCGGTGTAGGCGACGATAGTCACCTAGTCTGCGTGAGTTAATTATTCGTTACTATATTTCAGAACGACGGAAGCCTCGGCGCGTTGGTAGAAAGTCGTGAAACGTGAAGTCAGATCATCGTCTTTGATCGTGGTCGGCCACTTGTTGCGCGGCGCCGCAAGAACAAAAGGATAGAGTGGTGCCGTTCCGTCTATGTAGAAGGAAAGGCCAACAGACTTCCTTTTTTTTTTCTATAGGGTGCCCCAGATAACTTTCAACAACCAACAGCTAGATTGTTCAACCAAAAAAATATATTTATTTAAAAAACACTTTGCAAGATACAGCTTTAAGACATACGGTTTTCGGTCGTAGATTGACTTCTGACGACCGAACACCATATAGGTCCTGTAATTGTACCTTAGACCGTGTTTTCTTAAATGTTTTCTCTTTTTCGCTTAACAGCTTGGCTAAGGCTAGCTGGGACACATGTAATACTACATGCGAGCGCAGACAAGTGGAAGAGCTTGCGTGACAGGGTCGATCATGCCGTCAGAGCTCTCTCCGAGTGCTTCGGAAGATGCGATACAGTGCACACGTTATCCGAATGAAATAGTTTTTTATTCGCGGGCGTGCCGCAAGGAAGACTACAGGATAAAAAGACGTTCCATGCCTGATCTGCACGATAAAGAAAGAACGAGGTGCTTCTCTTTGTTTTCGCATTTCGCCGCAGTGCCATGCAACACTTGCTGCTGCTGATTGATTGATTGGTATCGCCTTTGAATAGTCACCTAGCCTGCTTGATTTAATCACGTGTGCTATACATGTTTTTCATTCTAGCATTTTTGTATCATCATCAGCCTATGTTTATGTCCACTGCAGTACGAAGGCGTCTCCTAGCGATGTCGAATTACCCCTGTCCTGCGTCAACTTATTCCAAGTTGCACCTGCGAATTTCCCAATTTCATCACCCCACCTAGTTTGCTGCCTTCCTCGACTGCCTTTCCCTTCTCTTGGCACCCATTCTGGAACCCTAATGGTCCACCGGTCACCTAACCTACGAATTACATGACTTGCCCAGCTCCCATTTCTTACTCTTACTGTCAGTTAGATTATCGACTATCCTTATTTGCTCTCTCATCCACACCGCTCTCTTCCTGTCCCTTAACGTTACGCCAAACATATTTCGTTCCAGCGCTCTTTGCGCGATCCTCAACTTGTTCTCGAGCTTCTTTGTCAACCTCCAAGTTTCCGCCCATATGTTAGCACTGGTAGAATGCACTGCTTGTCATCATCATCATCATCATCATCATCATCATCATCATCATCATCATCAGCCTGGTTACGCCCACTGCAGGGCAAAGGCCTCTCCCATACTTCTCCAGTAACCCCGGTCATGTACTAATTGCGGCCATGCCGTCCCTGCAAACTTCTTAATCTCATCCGCCCACCTAACTTTCTGCCGCCCCCTGCTACGCTTCCCTTCCCTTGGGATCCAGTCCGTAACCCTTAATGACCATCGGTTATCCTCCCTCCTCATTACATGTCCTGCCCATGCCCATTTCTTTTTCTTGATTTCAACTAAGATGTCACTAACTCGCGTTTGTTCCCTCACCCAATCTGCTCTTTTCTTATCCCTTAACGTTACACCTATCATTCTTCTTTCCATAGCTCGTTGCGTCGTCCTCAATTTGAGTAGAACCCTTTTCGTAAGCCTCCAGGTTTCTGCCCCGTAGGTGAGTACTGATAAGACACAGCTATTATACACTTGAGGGATAATGGCAACCTGCTGTTCATGATCTGAGAATGCCTGCCAAACGCACCCCAGCCCATTCTTATTCTTCTGATTATTTCCGTCTCATGATCCGGATCCGCCGTCACTACCTGCCCTAAGTAGATGTGTTCCCTTACGACTTCCAGTGCCTCGCTGCCTATTGTAAATTGCTGTTCTCTTCCGAGACTGTTAAACATTACTTTAGTTTTCTGCAGATTAATTTTTAGACCCACTCTTCTGCTTTGCCTCTCCAGGTCAGTGAGCATGCATTGCAATTGGTCCCCTGAGTTACTAAGCAAGGCAATATCATCAGCGAATCGCAAGTCACTAAGGTATTCTCCATTAATTTTTATCCCCAATTCTTCCCAATCCAGGTCTCTGAATACCTCCTGTAAACACGCTGTGAATAGCATTGGAGAGATCGTATCTCCCTGCCTGACGCCTTTCTTTATTGGGATTTTGTTGCTTTCTTTATGGAGGACTACGGTGGCTGTGGAGCCGCTATAGATATCTTTCAGTATTTTTTACATACGGCTCGTCTACACCCTGATTCCGTAATGCCTCCATGACTGCTGAGGTTTCGACAGAATCAAACGCTTTCTCGTAATCAATGAAAGCTATATATAAGGGTTGGTTATATTCCGCACATTTCTCTATCACCTGATTGATAGTGTGAATATGATCTATTGTTGAATAGCCTTTACGGAATCCTGCCTGGTCCTTTGCTTGACAGAAGTCTAAGGTGTTCCTGATTCTATTTGCGATTACCTTAGTAAATATTTTGTAGGCAACGGACAGTAAGCTGATCGGTCTATAATTTTTCAAGTCTTTGGCGTCCCCTTTCTTATGGATTAGGATTATGTTAGCGTTCTTCCAAGATTCCGGTACGCTCGAGGTCATGAGGCATTGCGTACACAGGGTGGCCAGTTTCTCTAGAACAATCTGCCCACCATCCTTCAACAAATCTGTTGTTACCTGATCCTCCCCAGCTGTCTTCCCTCTTTGCATATCCCCCAAGGCTTTCTTTACTTCTTCCGGCGTTACCTTTGGGACTTCGAATTTCTCTAGACTATTTTGTCTTCCATTATCGTCGTGGGTGCCACTGGTACTGTATAAATCTCTATAGAACTCCTCAGCCACTTGAACTATCTCATCCATATTAGTAATGATAATGCCGGCTTTGTCTCTTAACGCATACATCTGATTCTTGCCAATTCCTAGTTTCTTCTTCACTGTTTTTAGGCTTCCGCCGTTCCTGAGAGCATGTTCAATTCTATCCATATTATACTTCCTTACGTCAGCTGTCTTACGCTTGTTGATTAACTTCGAAAGTTCTGCCAGTTCTATTCTAGCTGTAGGGTTAGAGGCTTTCATACATTGGCGTTTCTTGATGAGATCTTTCGTCTCCTGCGATAGTTTACTGGTATCCTGCCTAACGGAGCTACCACCGACTTCCATTGCACACTCCTTAATGATGCCCACAAGATTGTCGTTCATTGCTTCAACACTAAGGTCCTCTTCCTGAGTTAAAGCCGAATACCTGTTCTGTAGCTTGATCTGGAATTCCTCTATTTTCCCTCTTACCGCTAACTCATTGATCGGCTTCTTGTGTACCAGTTTCTTCCGTTCCCTCCTCAGGTCTAGGCTAATTCGAGTTCTTACCATCCCGTGGTCACTGCAGCGCACCTTGCCGAGCACGTCCACATCTTGTATGACGCCAGGGTTAGCGCAGAGTATGAGGTCTATTTCATTTCTAGTCTCGCCGTTCGGGCTCCTCCACGCCCACTTTCAGCTATCCCGCTTGCGGAAGAAAGTATTCATTATCCTCATATTATTCTGTTCCGCAAACTCTACTAATAACTCCCCCCCTGCTATTCCTAGTGCCTATGCCATATTCCCCCACTGCCTTGTCTCCAGCCTGCTTCTTGCCTACCTTGGCATTAATGTCGCCCATAATTATAGTTATGATGATGATGATGTTAGCACTGGTAGAATGCACTGCTTGTACATCTTTCTTTTCAATGATAGTAGTAAGCTCCCAGTCAGGATCTGGCAATGAATGCATACATCTCCTTAATTTTAGAATACATCTCCATTTTTGTGTACATCTGCTGCGAGGCTATTTGCCACGCCCTCATGTGTTTACTTTCATAAAGCGATTGACGATATTATCACGTTGTAGCGCTGGTGAAAAACATTAGCAAAACTGAAAATCATGAAGCTACATTTGTATTCGGTGAACCTGCGCCCACAAAAGTGACACTCTTAAGCAAAATGATAGCGGCGAGCAGTCAGCGATCGTCTAAATCTGATAAGTGGGTCAAGCACGTCGGCTTTTATACATGACTCGTCAAAGGTTCCAGCGCAATAGCTAGTGTCCGCGTGCCTTCCAGAATGTACTACACAATTCGAGTCGCGCGTACAATGAGATTACACAAGATTCGGTGGCCACAAACAACGGATAGAACCATCGATAACATTCGCGAAACTTGCGATACATGCAGGCGCGTTCTGTACCAAGCGATAACGCTCAACATTTGTTAGCCGGTGATAAGTGGTCACCGTAGAAAGATAAACAAGTACACGTGTTAAGGCACGTCCTCACTTGCGGAAGTAAGCGCGCAAGGCGGCGCGCTTATTTCGCCAGCGCTTGTGGCGTCGTCTCGTGTCCTGTCTACGTTTTGCGCTGTTAACACCAGGATGGAAAACCAACAAGCCCAAGCTGCTATCCTAGAGAATTCTTGCCGCGAAAGCGCCTTTTGCAGCGCGCGATTTTAATCGCGCCGCCTTGCGCGCCCTTAATTCTGCAAGCGAGGACGTACCTGAACACGTGTCAATATAGCACCAAACACGGAGACTAGGAGTGCAGGGACAGCACTAACGCTGTCAACTGAAAGGTCGCATTACGGTGGAAAAAAAAGCAACACTCACACGCGCGCGGAAAGGTTTTGAAGAACTTCTACCTAGCCACAACAGCGAATACAAAAAAAAAAAAAAACCGCATTGAAATTCAAAACGTTACACGGACGTATCAGCGCTGGCGCAGCTGCTAGGGTTGCCAACCATCCCGAATTGAGCAGGACAGGCCGAAATGCCCCGACTTGACCCAGTCAGGATGGCCGAATGCCTTCACTTTCTCTTTTCAAAGCGAAGCTTTCGATGTGTCACTGATTCGTCCATGAGCGCCGAAAACGCATTGCAGGAAAGCCAACTTTCAGATCTGCGTCGAACACTACAGTTTACATTCGCAGTAGCGCGCCAGCGTTGACTGGACGGCCGGCCGCATTTTTACGATTGCTAGTATACGTACAGCGGGGCGTGGCGTTTCTCGCGGCGCTCGACGTTTCTGCGCAGGCGCGAGTAAGAGCGGGTGCGAGAGAGAAAATTATGGGGCCTTTGCTCCTTGAATATGTGCCTGCCGGGGCCACGGTGTTAGAAGTATTTACTTCTAACACCGTGGCCGGCGCACTACGGAGGAGGTTTCTTAGCCCGTGTTGTATGCGTTTGTCCCCTAGACATGCCGGCATTGCGGAGTGCGGTCGATTTTGTTTACGCTCCGCCACTGGCTGCTCGCGCGGTGAGGCAATGGGCTCGGACCCATTGGTGATGATTCGGTGATCGCTGTCTCTGAAGGGGCACGGTTCTGACTGGTGTTGTATAAGTCGCGGGTCGCTTTTTTCGTCGCAACGATGGATTGCATTTTTTACAAGCACTGCTCCAGAAGGGCACATGTAACCCGCAAACGGAGGCCCCAGGAGAGCACCTGAGGTTATAATAAAGCAGGCGGCGCAGGATCTCCAGAAGGGGCTGTAGCGGGTATTTAGTAGCGGGGGAATCAAAGCTGGAAGCAAGGCTGCTCGTGGGTTGGGGCCGCGGAGGCCGAAGCATGCCAGGGGGTGCTCGCATAAAAAATTGGCTCTCCGCTTTCGCGGGCAGTCGATCTTATACACCCCTAGCACGCGCAGGTCTCGGCGAGCTCCAACCCACGCACCAGTCCGGATTCTAGCTTTGGTGTCCCCGTTGCTGGTTTGGGGTCCTGGAGGCGCCGCCAACAATGCGAAATAATGACACTTAGTAAAAAACACGACTATAATATAATTACGTCCAGCCGCCAACTTGCGAAGCTAAATTCTGCACTACCGCGCCCCGCGACTTCTGCCGGCACGTCTAGGGACAAACGCATACAACACACGCTAAGGAACTCCTCCGTAGTGCCTAGGCAGAGTCATATATTCAAGGAGCAAAAGACCCCACATTTCATCTCTCGCACCCGCTCTTACTCGCGCATGCGCGTGTGCGCATGTGAACCTTGAAAATAACATCACAGATGTTTCCGTGGTAGCAGTAGGGACCGTAGTAGAGTCCGGCCCGCATATATTCAAAATGTAGAAGGCAACCGCGGTTCAACGCAAATGGCTGAAAGGTCGCCGGTGACGCTCGATGCCCCTGCAACCGCTATGAGAATACGTCGCGCTATCCTAACACCTCATACGCTAACCTAACCCAACCAAACGTTGCCGAGACGAAAGGGCAATAATCGTCACGGCGTAACCGCTGTGAGAATACGCCGCGCCACCCTAACGCCTTTTACGCTAACCTAACCTAACGTAATTTAACATTAACCTAAGCTAACGTAGGCGAGACACAAAGCCAATAATCCTTATGGGGTGACATCAGGCAGTGGCGTTCAACGGCGGTTGCTAAGGCACTGTGCATTTATTTCACTTTAAGGGGATCACTCAAAAATGCTCCTGAAAAGCCGCGGACAGCAGCGTACGAAGAGCCTGCGAAGAGTGAAAATACTGCACTAGGAGAGCAGGTCTGACCTCTACTATACGGCCCCTACTGCACCCCCGGAAAAATCAGTTATGTTTTTCTTTAAAGGTAGAGCGTCGTAAGGGGCAAGAAAGGTTTAATCCGCCATGACTGGCTCAGCACCAGCACCGCAGGCGCGAGAAAGTCGGTCCGACGTATCTTCAGACACAGCGATCACCAAATGCGGCGTTCGAGCCCATTACCTCACCGCACGGGCAGCCAGCATCGGAGCGTAAACAAACTCGACCGCACTCCGCAATGCCGGCACGCCTAAAGGACAAACGCATACCACACACGCAAATAAACTTCTCATCCATGGTACCTATACGCAAAGTGAGAGATTCAAGGCGCAAAATCCCCCAGATTTTCTCTCTCGCACCCGCTTGTACTCGCGCCTGCGCATAAACGCCTGGCGATCCCTCAAATGAACGTCTCGTGGGTCACGCCGCCTGTCTGCTAACCACGGCCGCAGCCGCAGTCAGTTTTCTTGATTAGCTCTGCCACCTAGCGGAATTGGCGAACCTCCATAGCTCGGCCGCGGAACAGCTCGAGTGTCCACTATTGTCGTTTACTATGTTACTCTATGACGCTACCCAGACGAACTGTATATATCTGCATTGCATCACGCGCATCACGCAATACATTCCCGGCCGTCACCATGGGTAGGCCGCGGGTGCAGCACACGGCAGAAGCAGAGGCTGCCGTACGCGAACGCAAGTGTAGAGTCGTCCATGAAAGTGTGTGCGCGTAATCAAGAGCTACATGATCTAAAATAAAGGCTATGCAACTTAACGAAATGTGTCTTTATTCAATTTCAACGTTTCAAAAATACATTCCTAAACAAGAAATCAGATGGCATATACATAGCATTGGGTCGCTTAGCATTTCTTGAGTTTGTTGCGAGGTCGTTGGCTGTGGACTTTGATTCAGTTCGCATTGGGGAAAGCTTCGCGTTCCAGCATTTTTTTTTTTTGAATAAAGGGACTTTGATATTTTTTTCTACTGAATAACTATTAATACACAAGATTTTCTTTTTAGAATTCCTGCACCGCTAATTTGAACATTCTTATTATTTTTTATGCTTGCGTGTTCTAGTTGCGTTGTCATAAACAAAGTGGCGGTTTCGATTTTGTTGTGGTTCCGGTTCTGTTGTATGCCCCAACCGTTCGCCGTATCTCAATGCGTATTAGGAGCTGTATTAGTCAGGCCTCTGTACTACACCTTTTTGTAAATAAGCTGACATGGTATGACTAAACTAATTTGCTGAACATTGTTGCATGAACAGACTGGCGGCTCCTGGCACTAACAGCCACCCCGTCCCCGTCCCAACTTTGTCTGCTCGCGAGTTGACAACCCCATGGTGCCAGCGCGAAAAAAGGAAAAGAGTGAGACAAAAAAACTCAGTGCCCTTTCACTCCGTACAGAAGGATGACCAGCGAAGCTGTGTATGTGGGCCACTTAATGGCGAACTGCAACTCCACCGTGGGTCAGCCCAGCATTGCACTATCCTCAGGCTCGGTGCACGTGTGGGGTGTGCTTAACGCCTGCTCCACCTCCGCCGCGGGTCAGCCTGGTATTGCCCTATCTTCGGGATCGGCCCACGTATGTGGAGTTTTGTGTTCACACACGCACACGAGCCTTGGGGAACTAGCCCTTAACAGCTTTGCTGTAAAAACCTTTCCCGATAATAATAGAATGTACAGCCTGGATAGTTGATAGGGATTCATTATGAGCACGGCAGCGTAAAACACAAGAGGAACGAGCAGGTAAACAGGACGGGCGCTAACTCGAAACTGGGCCGGGCTGCGCGCACAGCGCAGCTGAACCTTACACGCGCATGCGCGCATCCACAACGAAAGAGAAAGCAACACAAAAGTGGAAGAAATGACCACGTTCGATAGCCACGTCCCCGGTGCCTTACTCATCATAGGTCACCCCATAAGCTCAGATAACTTGACGACTCTATCTACCCTCTGTAGATTACTTACGTAAGCTGTCATAAGCGCGCGGCAGCCGATTGCGGATGTTCCCGTGATTTTGCTTGCTTTCGATTCCCCCCTCCTTCATTTCTCTTCTTTCTTTATTTTGCCCCATGAGCACGACTGAATTGCTTGCGGTCTTCCTTACGCCCTGGCGCATACTCAGAAAGAACTCAATTTCTCTATCCCTGAGGGTCACAGAAGGTTCAATAACGCATATCTGTTCCCCTTTCTTAATTTGAGAGGCTTCGACTATAATTCATTTCATCGTTGTTTTTTATGCTTTTATGTTGTACACTAATATCGTCGTACATATTGGGACACATCCATTTGATGCACAGCGGGCCGCCAAATGCCAATAGTTATCCTAGCGTTGTACCTTTCTCTGGCATGCTATCTCAACCTAACAGTGGCGCGACGACCAGATGCAAAATTAAAAAAGAAAGCATTAAAAAAATTTAGTGGCGATATAGTGGTAAATGCGAAAGAAATATAGTTGCCAAGCAACTCGACTCGCTCGCTTGCCCACAAGGAGTTCGTAACTCGGAAGGACCGCTCAGCGGCGATGAACGGGACATAAATGCTTTCGCGTTCACAACTCGTAAGAAGTGCTGATGATATCTGATATCTGATGCAGATATGATGATATCTGATATCTTTAGCTGAGGGGCAGCTGACAGAAGCGCCACGACCAAAGCGCCCAAAAGGTGCCTCAAAAATGTAAGAAATGAAGATGACTGTTTTGTGTGTGTTTGTATATATATATATATATATATATATATATATATCGATTTTAAATTAGGACTATTTGCGCGGGCTGAGATAATACGTCAATTTCAAGTACCCGGGCCACCTAACGGATGGCCATTACCAAAGCGCTCTTGGCTATAGCGGTTGAAGCGGCGCTGAGGGCATGTTCGTAAGCGAACAACTGGCCGAACATCGGCTATGGAGAACGAAATTCAGCACGAGCGGACACTCCCATAGAGCCCAGCGGCTGAATTGACTGCAGCGCACCAAGCCGCTGGTATCAAAACCTGAGCCAGACTTCCGGTTTCGGTTTTGAGCGCGCGCTCGTTTTGAACGCTATATAGCTGGTACGCGTTACGCTGGTTGCGCTGATCCGCGGGACATTTGTTTTTGCTTCCACTGCTTAACCGCATGCGGTCGTGGCGAGGAATTGCTCTTCCTTCTTATTTAGTAAAATAAATGTGACTGCGAGCGATCTCTACAAGCCTCCATGGAATCTCCTCAGCGCACAACGTGCAATTTAATGAAGCTTAGACGCCAGAGTCCTTTTGAAATGAGGAAATATTTTGCTCAATATAAAGGCTCGTTCCGAGCTTTTGGTGCGTTCATCGTTGTGGCACCACACTATCAAAAAAGTCTACCCCCTTTGGGGTGTATATCTGCCACAGAACAATAATCGCCATCTGTCTTGCCCGCATTTCCTTTCTTTAACGCTGCGAGCCCGGTACTTGCAAGTCACGAACGGCATGCGCGATATCAGCACGACAGAGCATTCTCGACAGGAAAGTATCGAGCGCAGCGCTTTCAAGAAAGGAAACGCAAGCAAGACAGATGACGATTGTTGTTGTGTGGCAGGTATACACCCCAAAGGGTGCAACTGTTTTTAGAGTGCAGGTAAGCAACAGTAGTTCCCGTACGATGGCATCAGCTGAAGAAAGTAAATTACAAGCATATGACAATTTGATATGTAAACCTTATAGGACAACTGCGTGTAGAGGCGAAACGTGCCAAAGTGGTGAATAGGAGACATTACAAACAAAAGCAATTCGCTCTTACAGACATGGCGTAGAAAATACCCCACTTATCCCAAACAAAACCATACATAAAATATGACGAAAACATGCGATTTCCAAACACTGCCCCATTACCGGGCCCTACTTCCTGTACTTTAACAGCACAAATACATGGGCGACTGCACCTTTTCGACACTAACTTGGCCTCATCCATCGCGATGGTATGCGCTACCTACAGAGCTGGCCATAACACAGGCATGCACAGGCTCCCAGCCAGCCCATGCTAACGCTCGCAAAGTGCCTTCTGCTCGCAGCTCAAGACAAATTGGATTCCTGTGCATTGGTGCAACGCTTTTTTTAGTAGTTCAGCAAACGGAATTGTCGATTTACAAGTTCCTGGTTTTTGAGCTCAGCGTTATCTATTGCGCGTTCTGCCGATGCAAGTAACACACTCCCGCATATCAGTATTGACAATTACTCGTCATGTTTCGACAAGCGTGAGTACCGAAAGAAACTATATGATGTTGTGGTGGGGGGCATAAAAAGCGTCACGAGCATGTCCCTGTAAGATACAGTATACACGCGAAACTGCGTCACCATGTGCACGCCGGGCGCCGCCACTATGCTTCAAAAGTACCCCAAGAAGTAACGAAAATAGTTACAATAATGCTGGGGGTCAGAGAAAGCGCAGTAACTTGTCCCAGTAAGATTCAGTATGCGCGACACTAACTGCGTCACCACGACCGAGCTGATTTTCGCTAACTGCGTCACAATGGTCAGTGCTGTGCAGTAACCCTAAATTTCTTGAAATGCAGCGCAGACTGTCAAACAAAATTGATCACTTTGCCGTATACGCCAATAGCGCAGTGATGCCGCGTCGAAGAGCAGAAGGATACCAAGAATATGTCGGGAGCCCAAGAAACCAGGCTACATCAAAAAAAAAAAAAAAAACGAGAAAAGACTGAAGTGTCGCCTAACAGGCGCGCACTCACATGCACAGCCGGCCTCGCTCACTTCGGTCGCGTGTCTGCCGCATGGCGCATGCATCTGGCGCGTCATTGGCTTGTCACTAGGTAACGCAAGAAAAATAAGTCGCAACGTTCGTTTGTACACAAAACTTTTTCGAAATTTTAGCGGTAAAGAATAAATGTCTCAACTTCATTTAACATTTTTTTTTCCATGCTCTAGTCAGCTAACGGATGGCATGGACCTCTTTGATTATGCAGTCCCAGAGTGTCCGCAAACCGTCTGTGGCTTCCAGTCTGACTAGCCCTAACAGAAGAGCACGTCACAGTCACGTGATTCAGCTGTCGGAGCAATGGTCGGAGAGACTATGTTTCATTCGAAAGCACCTTGACCGGAAGTCACTCTCCTGGCTGCAATCGTCTTCTCCTGCCTACTCGTGTATATATATCCCTGCCCAGCGAATTCATTAGTGTGGCCTCCGAAATGGTGCGGTCTCAGAGGCCACGTCGCCGACACTACCATCTTGCTCAGTGGAATCGCAGCCTTAGCACATAGAACGTATTCGCAAAGCACAGTTCACTTCGCGCTCTCGCTCTTCGTGCAGCTTAACCACTGTATTTAAGCTAGCTCATTGCCTGCGAAATTTAAGCGGAATTACCACAGGGAAACAATCGAAATCGCGGTCGTGCCACGTGACTGTTCACGCAGAAAGCGCTCGCCGATATCCTCAAAGCTCGCGAGACCGTCTACTAAAGGCGCGACGCGTGTCTTGGAAGAGCGCGTGTACTCTATCTAATCCTGCACGTCCAAAAGCAAACGCTCGAATTTGTAACAGAAGGTATCAACATATACGAGTATGTCGACAGTAATCAGCAAAGCTCCGATCATATACCACTCCAGCTACCGGCATGAAATAGTCACATACAATATGATATGCTTCCTCGCTCACCAATTGCACTCACCTGAAAAGCGAAATCGACCTGTTTACTACGCATATAGCAATGAGAATGACAGAGTTCGCGAAACACATCAAGAAAAGCAAGCATGTGCGCCTGATCGCTGTGCTTCTCTCCTGTAAACACGAAGACTAAAGCTGCAGCAACTAGACTGCTCGTGAAAAGCTCGCATGATGGCAAACAACGCATTGATGTAACATAAGTGATAGCTGCGTGCACATTATTTGCCGTCTGGAACGCGCAAAGTACGCAGAAGCACATGGCGTCTTTCACAACAAGGCGTCGAACATATCTTTTTAAGACAGCCGTCGTCTGCTAGCTGCTTGCGCATGCGCAAGCACACATCTGCCGTCTGCTCCGAGTCCGCGGACTGTCCGCGACGTCCGGTCCTTGAAAAACGAACGCGATTCTGGCAGCTCTCGGACTGGTGTGCGGAGCTTCCGAAACTGTTCGAGAACATCGAATACGGTACAGCAGTCTCAAGCAGTCCGGGACTGTCAAGGACTGACAATCGAAGAGGCCCATTAGCGTGACGTACTTCCTGTCGCCAGTTTCCGCGGAGTGTCCGCTCTTGCTTTACACCTCGCCACGCATGCGTTGCGGTGCGACGCGTTCTGCCGGTAGTCTTTAGTGTGTTCGCTGGACGAGTCAGCAACATGATGCCCGGTGATGCTTCCAACAATCGTCCACGCTATGGCACCAGGGGCCGTGGACGAATAGGTGAGCGACAAGCCTTTTTGCGATATACGAACAGAGGCGTTCGCGCTGCCGGCGCGCTTTCACAGTATTGAAGCCGCTCGTACGGTTCGCGCGTGGCAGCTTAGACTTCCAGAAACGATACAGACGCGTAGCGCGTTCGCCTGCAAAAACGAGGCACGCACCCTCACGTTCCGTTCATTTGGCTTACGCTCGGTCGATACAATCATTCCTTAATTGGCGTTGAGCATATAGATGAAAGGCAAGGGGGTAATGTGAGCCGAGGGGTTTTTAGAGTTCGAGAGCAATTTTCGCTTATGTTTACGTACACAAGCACACATGCAAAGGATATTTCTTGGATGCCCGACTCAAGTGGAGGGTGTAGGCGTGAACGTATAGCTAGCTCAGTAGGCCTGAATGTCGCCGGCAGCATACTCGATACTTGTGTCGGTTTTGTTGAAGGTCCAGAGTGCACGTCAGGTTTTGTGTGCAGTTGCTCAACCGCTTCTTCAGCGGCGCCAGTGCAGGTTTCCGCCTTCCGCTGCTGTCAGCGTTATGCCTGTTACGACTGGCCTGTGTGGCGAACAATTTGTCGCGCCGCCGTGGCAACGGCGAAAACCCAAACGTTTTCAATATGCCAAGCCGCCCGCAACCGTTACAGAAACTCCAAGGCTGCCGAAACGCCGAAAGGACGTTAGCGTTCGTGCGCGCATTCTGGCCAGGTCTCTTCCCCCGATGCTAGACGATGCTAGACGCTCGCAGAACGCCTTACAATCTTGGCAATGTAGGGAAAGATTAGAAGGCGATCCACCGGTTAACGACCTTTTATGTTCCATTAGCCTCTGATTAATGCACCGCCCCGTTTGCCCTACGTAGAACTGGTCACAGCTAAAGGGAATTTTATAAACCACACCCATACGACAGTCAGCAAAACTGTTGTTCTTATTGTGCTTCACTGGACAAATAACTGTACTTTTTTTGCCTTTTACCTGCTCCTTTTTCCTATGCACAGCAGCGCATATCTTACCTAGCTTATTGGGAGCAGTGAAAGCAACATTAACATCATATCTACTTGCAACTTTTTTAAGCCTTTGCGACACTGAATGAATGTACGGAATAGCCACTACTCTTCTTTTTTTTTTGCTATTACTGCTTTCTGTAATCACGTCTGTGCCCCTCGAAACACTTCTTTAGGCGTTCAGCCGCAGTGGCCATTGCTACACTAGGATAACCTGCTTCTAATAGGCGCCGGATCTGCGCATTAAAACTGGCGCTCATTTTGTGCATGCATGATCTGGTGCATGATGCATGATCTTTCCCTACATTGCCAAGATTGTAACTGCATGCCAAAGTTAGATGAATGCGCGATATTCTACAAGCATAAGAATGAAGATAGTCTTATGGTAGAGGCATGGCATATCTATAATGGTGGAAGTGCGTGCGTGAGTCAGCCTTCGATTACGTTACATAAGGAAGAGATTAAGTGCCTTAACAGTTATATCTCACGTAGACCGGCACATGTACCCGACTGACACGTGGCGATACCATTCCAGAGCTTGCGCAGATGAGTTTTGTCTTTTCTTTTTTCGCCTCAGTGTGATAGTCGGCGTTCGTGCTCACTTTTCTACTCTTGTGTCCTGGCTGCACGCCTTACCTCTTTGTTGCATAATGAATCCTTACCAACTAGCTCAGCGTTCTGTCGTTCTAATTTTCTTTCTAGTACTATCGTGAGCAATGTGAAAAGGAACAAAGGAGCGCCTGTCAGATAGCATCGATAGCTAAGGGCGATACGTGGTGGTATTAGCCGTGGGAAACAGTGGAAAGGAGGACGCTGTTCAAATAACTGTTGCCACTCCCACCATGCGTCTCATTATACAAAGTGCGAAACTTCGCATCGCCAGCGCACATTGCTGAAGCTTTTTTTATGTTGCGCTTACTGATAGCTTTTCGCACTGAAGCGTGGCCAATAGCAGCACTGTTTTGAAGCGTAAACACTCGAGAGCCACTTCCCTGGGAAATCTGTCCGTCTGTCTGGAACGCGCGACATGATGCGCTCTAGGAGGTATACATCAGGTCCTATGCGAGTATAGTTGGAAATACCTTACGCCAAATGCAGGAGCGGGTGCGTAAGAGCTGCGCTCTCAAAGAAAAAAAAAGCATGACTGAAAAAAAAATTTGTAAGTTACTGTACACGTAACCTTCTTATCAACTATCGGCGGCCAGTGAAATGCCGTAAGCTGCCGTTTTCGACAAACGCAGCTGCGGTGGGAGTGCCAACACTTGGCGGAAGAGCGTCCCCTTCTACCCTCTGTGTTTACGGTATACCTCTACCGTCCAGGGAAATTTTCGTGTCGTTGTTGGCGTGGTAAGCAAAAAACTCCCCATACGTGGGCCGATACCGAAGATAGTAAATGCCGGGCCGACCTGCGGCGGAGGTGCAGTTCGCCATTAAGGGGCCCACATGCACAGCTTCGCTGATCATCCTTCTAAACAGAGTGGAAGGGCCCTGAGTTTTTTCACAGTGCCATCCGCGTATCGCTCTAACTCGGCTTCGAGGCTGTTTGCCACTCGTAATGGAGTAATGGACGTGCGGACAACCCCGGCAAAGCGTCGCTATGATGTTGTGGCGGTGTCGCAGGAGCAGCGCCTGAGACAGTTCGAAGCATCGCAGGAAGCGAATGGGGGGAATAAATCTCGCAACGCCGTTCGGTCGCGCGCGTCGTCCCTTACAAGGGGCGACAATGAGTTTGACTTTCAGACATCACTGTGGCGAGTGCACAAAGCGCCGAGATGGGGATGGCGGTCTCGTCCGCCAGGAAAAAATGGCGTTTGAAAGGTCCCTGTGCGTAGGAACAATTCCCGCGTATTAACGGCTAAAAGAATGCAAAATCAGATGTATCGTACTGCGACACAACAAGTTATTTATAATCGCAGTGTAGGAAACAAAACTTGAATACGCGGACCAGATGGCATGTTACGCCAGTTATCGGCGCATTATGTGTGCGCCAGTCGTGCGGTTGGGTAGTCAGGAGGGTGTGTTCTACTTGTACGTAGTTGCTTATGGATTGTTATATATTCGGTTACAAGCTGTCCATCAGGCCGCTTTGTAGTGTTTTGTTTTTGCCTGCAATGAATGGCGCGTGGTTTGTCTGTATGCTCCAACTGACGTTGCACAGCGTCTAGATTTTTCTGCTGCGTTAGTAAGTATTGTAACACTGGTCGTATAATTCTCCGTGTTTTTAAGTGCGTATGCTCATCACGAGACAAAGCGAGCAGTCCGTCACATTGTGAGACTAGCACGGTAAAGTTAATGGATATCAACGACTTCTTTCTTCAAGATATTGGAAAGTGTATTACCAGGTGGGCATGATGTCCAAGTCGCACATTTTCAAGGTTCCCGTCACGCACGCTTAGATATTGCATTTGTGTCACTGCATATTGTGCATATGTGTATGGATTATTGTGCAACCCCTCTCTACTTCCCTGACCATTGCCTCGTGATGTTTAGGATTCACAG
The DNA here is from genome assembly GCF_023375885.2 of Dermacentor andersoni. Lineage (NCBI taxonomy): Eukaryota > Metazoa > Arthropoda > Arachnida > Ixodida > Ixodidae > Dermacentor > Dermacentor andersoni. Next base: position 260,482,700 of record NC_092814.1, on the reverse strand, counting down.
TAAAAAAGAAAAGGGAAACGTAACTGGGATTCATGGAAAATAATAAACTACTTAATGACGATATTTTTAACCACGACAATAACTCAAAGATTGGGCCGAAGTGGGAAATGTTTAAGCAAAATATTTATTGAAAATAGAAAGAAGCGGCATGCTTAAATATAAAGAACGAATTTATGACAAACTGTTGCGTTCGAACTTGAAACAGGCTAAAAGAATGCAAAATCAGAAGTGTCTAACGCCTGGAAGCTTTAAGGCAGATATCCGTGTGGTGAAAGAAAAATTGGAGTGAGACATTGAAAGATTTCGGAGTGCAATTATAAAAGCGAGAGCAGAGAAAACAGTAATGGCCGAAAGATCTACAAAACGCGCACTAGCACCGAAACAAAGCTGCGCGCAACGTAATACGATAGCTGGAATCGTATACAACGGTGCTGTGACAAGCAGGAAAGACGAGACTGAGCGAGCTTTTAAAATTGCTCTGTATTCGTTAGGTACGGTAGATAGCGACCATTTCAAAAGTTAATTTTCGCCCATGCCGCAATTAGATGACGAAACAAAAGATACATTGGAACTTTCAATCTCGGTAGCGGAGATAGAGAAGGCGATGGAAGACCTAAATCCCGGAAAGTCCCTTGGTCCTGATGGGCTAAGTACGACTTTGTAAGACCTTCAAACGAGAAATATCTCCAATATTGCGGTGCTTATTCAACGAAGCCTTTGAGTTTAAACCTCTGCCTCCATTATTTCTCACTTCCATTACTATTTTTATTCCTAAAACGAACGATTCTATCAAAGTTCGGCAGGTATCAGGCTATCGGCCGATCACTCTACCAAATAGATAACACATTTTTTATGAAAATAGTTACTAGAAGGTTGCAGATTGTAATAAAAGAAAGTGGGCGCGCATCTAACATGTGGAATAAAGGGCAGAAGCATCTTTACCAACATTTACTAAGCGAGGTCTGTATTAGTGTTGCAATATCATGAAGAGTGCAGTCGTTATGCGCCAGATAAATTTTGAGAAGTTTTTCGACCGCGTGCCGCATCACTTATAATCGCCTTAGAACACGCGAATGCTGCTACAGTAATAACAGAAGCTGTTGGTATGGCGTACAGTGGTTGCAGTACTCGGCTGGTTGTTTACGAAGAGGTTGGAAACCTTGTCGAAATGCGGTGCTCAGTTCGCCAAGGATACCCTATTTCTACTCTCCTTTTTTGCATGTTTATCGAAAGCTTTTACCTAAGTATTACAAAACGCAGTACAGTTAGTGGCTTCAGGCTTCATGCATGTGAAGTACGCGTTCTCGTCTATGCAGACGAAATAGCTGCTTTTTGTTCGAATGTCGAAAGTATTGCGGAGGTTATTGCCGTTGTAAAACGCTTTTGTGAGGTAAGCAGAAGTACAGCGAATTGGGAAAAATGTCTTGGTTTTTGGCGTGGAGATTCGGATCTCGCGCCGCAGTCTTTCCTAATTATGTGCAGTGGGTAACAACGGTGAAGTATTTAGGGGTACCCTTAGAACATTACACCGACAGCAATCCTAACTGGTGGAGACACAGACGAAATCCGAGAAAAAGCCGTAAAATGGAAGGACAAAGATTTGTCTATTTTGGCTCGTGCTACAGTTTGCAATTCGTTTTTCGTTAGCAAATTGTGGTACTTGTTGCAAGTGCTCCCCTGTTCTTGAACGAATGGGCAGACTTTATCGGGTTTTTCACGGTGTTTCTGTGGGGATTGACATGGGAACGAACAAGTCGGACGAACCTTTTTCGGCGTGTCCGCGATGGGCGCTTGAGTTTATGGCATTTATTTCTGAGAAAGGTTGTAAATCTTTTTTTCGTACCTTCGAGGTGTTCAGAATCCTTTCCTGAACACAGTTGCGAAGTATGACTGGCCAGTACTTTGCCCCAGTTTGTCATCTTTTCCAATAAAATGGAAGGTCGACTACAGGGTTACCTTAAAGATGATGTTGAGTCGTGTCGCCTCCTGGAGGCACGATTTTCTATTGAGTTTTTAAGCACAGTGTCTCGTAAAAAAATGTATAAAGATTTATGCGATGTTCTCCCGATTCCATTATACCGGACTCATTTCTCTGGGGGAACATGGCGGAAAGTGCTGAAACATGTAAAAAACATGCGTGTGCGTCCAGGGGTGAAAGATTTCTTCAAGTTACCTGCAGGCGTTTTACCAATTCAGACGTTGTTTACGAAAAAGGGATTCTTCGTTCGGTGGGGTGACCACTGTTTCTTGTGCCGTAAACCAGAAACGATTGCACACGTGTTGCTCGAATGCTGGCATGGCGTGTTCTTCCGTGAAGTGTTGCAAAGGACCTTAAAGAAGGATTTCCCTTGGATGCACAGGGAATAAGGTACCTAATGGTTCATAACGAGGATGATTTTCCATACGACATTACTATGTTATTAGCTTTGCATAGTATTTGGACGCGCATGGCTATTCACCACGCAGACGTTGATGCTCGTCCAGCTATAGAGTACTTTGGCGAGTCTCATTTCGTTTCTGAAAATGGAAAAAGCGCAAAAGTGTGTAACCGATCGGGTGCCCCTTATGGAATCTTCGTTACATACGAAACAATTGTAACATATGAGTTTGTCATTACATGGTTGGTAATTATACCATTGCAATAAAGAATAAAAAGCGTGGCGTAATCGTTTCAATGTTGGGCTTCTGTGCTGGAGGTCCTGTGTTCGAATCCTGCCCGCGAGTAATTTTAATAACGTTTATTTAATTATTAATTACACACTGCTCTGTTGTAAAATGACGAAGTTACAAAGTCTAAGAGACGTCTAAAGTCAGAAGGATGAAGTTTAGGCAAATCCATGTACTTCCCATGCTGGCTGAACCGCCCCGATTGCAGTTACCGTAGACACTCGCACCAGAATTCCCGCTAGGGATTATTGTATGAAACTTTGTATTAGGTGGTTTCTTAGCTTTCCTCTTGTTACGACAGGTGCCAGCACATGCTTTACTGGTTTACTATTCCTCCTCATAGAGGGCGCGGGAGCCTTGAGGCACGGTCATTGATAAATGTATGGGAGGGTAGAAATATGTGGCTCCGCTGTAAAAAACTTTGAGGACGCTTAAGCTTCGCGTTTCAGAATGGAACGCGGCAGCATTCAAAGATACCTGACTGCTTGTCACGCTTCTCGGCAACCGCAGCTTTCTTCCGGATGCGCCGAGGCCAGCGCCATCTGGATGGTCTTGTTGCAAGGAAACGAGCTCTATGAATCGTAGAAACGCAGAAAAATGGATTTCTGTTAGTTATCGCGTATCAGAGTAGTTTTCTGGTATATTCAAATTAAAATCCGACGCTAGCATGTCTGTAGGTTGTTTAGGGCGTACTTCACGATTTTTCTGACGCATCTTATTTTGACGAATTCAATTAGTTCAATAATGCCTCTGGATCACGCGGAGCGCCTGCGTGATTGCGGTTCGAAATGATTTTTCGCGATACGACGTCCGATGCAAGTCGCCGACGCCGGATTTCTTTTTGCAACACATGGTTTAACCCTGTTGCGTCAAAACATGTCCGTTTTCTTCTCCTGAAACGCGTTTCTACTATCTAGTTTTCGTGGAGATCTTCCAGACCACCAGCACGCGGCTGATATCGTCGCGTTGTAGTGACGGTGAAGAATAGAAACTGTCGGCTCTATAGTTCGCAATTCAAATCACAACGATAGCAGCGAGCTGTCATCGGTTATCGATCTACGGGGCATGTCTGTCGGCTATGTAACATGACTCAATTTGTACTTGTCAGCACAACGCCTGGTGCTCCCATGGGTTCTAATGCATTGCACCACTATTCGATTCGCGCATTGAATCTGATTATACCAAATTATTTCGCTACAGAACCAGCGACATTTGGGAAAGTTCTGATACATGAAAGGCGCGCCTTGCGCCGTGGGATAACATTGTAACAGCGGTGAAGAACGGCCAACGGGAAAAATGTACACGTGTCAATATATTTGTTTCGGCTATACTGTTGTCGAGATAAGATAAAAGAGCGTTGCCGCGACTGCCTAGTAGAGCAAGCACTCCGTGAGAAAGAAAAAAAAGTTCGGCAGTTTCGCACAAAGTACCAAGCACTGACTGCGATAGCAAGGTTTAGCGTTGCGCTTCAACTTCTCGGACGGCGTTCTAAATATATGCGCGGGTCCGACTATAAGACGCGCGCGCGCCATGCGGGGTTGTGGCCAAATTTTTGGCATCCTTAAAGGACCCTTCATGACGCCACATAGCAAAGTTTTTGTTATACGATGAAAATTATTACGTGCCCTCTAGGGAGCGTTCTAGCGCAAGAATTTCTCAAATTGGTTAGTTATTATAAGAGAGATAGAAATGTTTGTGATTTCAGGAGGCGAGCTTCACTACCAGCATGGTCTCGCCACTTTCCCCCGTCAAGCCAAAGTTCCTTCCCTGCGTTTTCTCGTACCGGAGTCGGGGTAACGCGTCACGTATACACGTCACGTACACGTCACGTTCATCGCTTGTTTTTTCATACGCGTTTTGTCTTCGCGGCGCCGTTCCGGTGACGGCCACGCGCGCGATTCCACGAGCTGTTGAGTTTTTCATTTCGCTCTGTGCCAGCTATGTGCGCCATCTTGAGCTGTGCAATAGAAAAGCTGCGTTGTTGTCTGGCTGCTTCTGCGGATTGAATCTCTCAGTGCGAGCATGTTTGGAGAGGCTGGCCGGACTCGTGTATCCTTACCGCGATACATGGCGTCGTTTTACCGCTGGCACCAGGCTAGTGGTATAAATCACTGCCACATCAACACTGAAGTAGGCGCGAGCGGTTCAAAGAACATGATCGCGCGCTGGAACGCGGCAGAAAATGTCAGTTTCCGTCTCCGCGCGCGGGACTACATGACGTGGGAACAAGCATACAAAACAGAAATACTCCTCTTGCTACGGTACGAAGTAAAACACGCAGACATTTCGTTCGTATGTTTGTACACTTATTAATTCACCAGATGAAATAACTGTTGTTGCCTTGAGTAATTATCAGTCACATGTCCCTGAGTGACGTCACAGCACTGCGAATACGTAGGCGCACTTGTGCGACTGACGTCGACTCTCCAGCTGGGAGCGCGGCGCCCGCGAGGAGAATGGCAAACGGCGTTTGGTTTGAAATTTCAGTTTTTCTCGCGGGCCGTACCGGTGTAATACTTTGCAGAGGCGATTGTTGGCGCGCACTGTATGCTCTGCACTTGTCAGCTCGAAATGGCCGGACCTGGCGAAGGGCGCCACTAGGCTGCCCGTTCATTTTGGAGCACTAGTACTGTTTTGCACTTCTAATACAGCTGCTGAGAACCAAGCAGCAGGTTCGATTCACGGCAGCCTCATGCCGATGGGGGCCAAATGCACGTGCACTTAGATTTAGGTGCTTGTTAAATAACTCCCGGTGGTGAATCCGGAGTCATCCGCTTTATACACGGCGCCTCTAGAGCCCCAGAGTAAACCGATTTACACCTGTAGCCGCCGCGAGCAGACCACAACGTGCGGACAAGCGCTAGCAGCGAGTGCACCTCCGAACCGGTTTCTCCCCGCCCTCTCCAATCTCCACCGATGGTGAAGAAAGGAAAGGGCGAGCAACCGCAAGGAGTCCGGAGCAAAATAACACTAAAATCAGCTGACAGTTCGGATTCACGTCGTCGAATCGTGCGTACTCGCGTCCCAACGCACCCTTGAAGGCCCTTAAGGGTGCAAATTGATATATTACTCACACCCGTAAAGGGCTTGAGTTAGAAAGCACCTTTCGAACTTTCAAGAAAATGTTCATTCAGGGACGTTAATTGGTTTACAGTGTGGCCTTGAAGCGCTAAACTCCATGGATCAACCAATTATTTTGAAAGCCAACGTGGCGGACGGTGGCAGCCGTGTGTCAATTCAGCTTTCTTGTGACGAACAGCAGATCAAACAACGAATGTTCCTGGAGCCAGTGTTTCGACCTGTATTTATGATGGCAACTCCTTCGACCACATTTCATCGCTTCGCCTCATCTGTGATCGCTTGCCTCGACGCGTGGCACTTGTCCAGTGGCGTTGCACTGCTTCGTTAAGTTACGTTGGCTTCGTTTGTCTTCTTGCGCTGTTATGCTCTTACCAGAACGAATTGTAGATAGTTAGCCCAGCTACACTTTCTAGCATATTGCAGTACCGCCCTGATAGCGACATAAACTCGTATTCATGAAAGCTTCGTTTCACATAGTCTATGTACGATAGATTTGTATAATATTGTTGGTTTAGGGTAGTTGACTGCATATGGCTATTACTGTATTATCCTTACAGCGAAACAAACTTAGTGACGACCTTGATTCCGAACTTGAGCTCTTTCGCTGCTTGCCCAGACACCCGAGTAAGGGCGCTTTGCGTTTTCTGCGATATTAAGCTTTAACAGAGATAAATTGCGAACTATAGCCCAACTACGAGCTCTCTCGGCATGTTGAACAGTCTCAGCGTGACGCCGAACCTGGTTCTTTTCCGTGATTCACAGCGGCGCCCGGCGGAGCCGCGGCCCCACCCGCGGGTACCGCGCCCGGCTCGTTCGCACAAGCGCTTCAGCAGCGGGCGACGTCCCAGACGAGCCCCACTGCGACAACCGGCAACGGCTATAACAATGGTTTCGACAGTCCACGAGTGGATGGCGGTGATTCGGCGGGCATCTCGCCCGCTTCTGTCTCACCAACTACACCACCACGCACCGGTGCTGACGGCACCACCTCGAGCCCGACTGGGTCGTCAAATGACGAGATGCAGATCATGGTAGGTTCCGCAAGATGGTGGAACGCGGCATATGCAATACACCTGGTGCGCCAGGTATTTTAGTGTGTAATAGCGACTTGGGAATAACAGCAGGAACCCGTCGCGATAGCTTGGTGGTTATGTCGTTGCGCCGCTGAGCTCGCGGTCGCAGGTACGATCTCGGTCGCGTTTCGTGGAGGCGAAATGCAAAAGGTGCACGTTGAAGAACCCCAGATATGGTCCGAATTGTTCCGGTGTACCTCACCACGACGTGCCTCATAATCTTATCGTAGTTTTGCAGGTGAAAACCCCGGAATTCAATTTTAATTAAGCAATCGCAGCGATACATTTCAGACAAAATTGAATATGTTCGTTCCAAATGTTTTGTACTTTCTTTTGCCGCTGTTTTCTAAGTCTGTTGAATAAAGCCACCTTAAAATGAAGCTCTAGCTTGGGGGCTCCTATCTAAATACACGGGAAAGGAAAAACCGTTTATTGGCGACCACTCCGCCGAATTTGATTACATTGGTTGCATGAAAAGCAGCGTAAAATCTAGACTCTTGGAAGCGGATTTTTTATTTAGGCCATTACTTTCATGAAAAACGTTGAAAATCGCAAATTTCTAAAACACGAGAATAAGAAGCTTTCAACTCTTATTTAACGATCAAAAATATCGCAATTGTGTGAAATGCATTACGTCTAAAGCGGACAAAATTGCTGTATTATGCGTGGCTCTTAAATACACCACTAACTTGTGAACTTTTGCAATAGCCTTGTAACATTAGTGACAAATTCACGTAAGCTGCAAGTTAATATACTAAATTTGTCCCCTTACCTTAAGCTACTCTGGCGAACGCAGTTTACAGAACTGCGATATCTGTTCTTGGTGCAGAGTTACGAATTCGTAAATTTCGCGCTTCTGTTTTTTCTTTTTTTCCAGACATGCAGTCGTTGGGTAATTCCTATAAAACAGCTCAGGCCCCAAATTAACATTTCACTTCAAATAGTCGCAACAATTTCACTTTCTCTCAAATGCAACGAATTTCATTACACTCGGCCCAGGCTTTATCTCAAAAGCATTTCTGCTTATTATATGGATTTGAATAGGCGGCATCGGAGTTGGGCCCGAGCTAAAGCTTCCTTTTTAGTCTCAATTATTGTCAGAGTTCGGCTCAGAGGTTGGCTCTTGTGAGATAGTTCGCGTCGGTGTTGGGCAGTGCTTCCACAGTAGCGCGCCTTTAATATCTTTTTTTTTAGCACTGTGTGCCTACATGTTCGCGTCCCTCTCAATGACGCCGTCACCTATACATAACAGCGTAGCAAGTTTATATTGGGTACTATCGGTGGGCCACACTGAGGGTGAAGTGGCCATCTATGTCCACAGCCAGCCACTCTTATGTGGCACACGCCCTGGGGCAGCAAGCAAATACCTCACACAGCGTAATGATCGACATCGTGCGCAGAAAGCGTGGGTGTTGATTTTGCCTCTTGAAGCTGCTCGGCGATGGTCGCCTTTCAAAGTTCTCGCTCATCATGGCTTCCACCTGCTCGAGAAACTCAACCGCCCCAAGGACGTCTGACCATTTCAAGTTTTCTTTGTGTCAGATGGGAAATGACCATATACTGTTCTCACCACGAAAAGAACGCTTTTGGTGACATTGAAGGTGGTGATCAAGTAGCTATGGTCTGCGTGCAAGATACCTATAGTCGGTGACAACCTAATAAATCAAAATCATAAACCATTACACTCTGCGAAGGTAGTTGACCAGCGAAGCTGTTTAGCACACGACGCGGGGGTAACGCATAATTTTGAACACAGGTACAATCTCATTTATTATGATGATGGGTGGTAATTGCGAGGAATAATACGCACAGTCCCTTATTGCCTTGATCAGTGGCCATTATTTCACCCGCACCTGCAATCACATTCTTCGATAATGTCGCATCGATGCACGTACGCCGCTGGTTGGTCGGTTGGGCCTGATCGGTGTGGCATCGCAAGAGATAAGTCTTCAACACGAAGCGCGTAAACAGCTCCCTTTTCGGTACCGACACACCCATATTGAAATCACCGACAACGACAATAGGGGTAGGGTCATCGCAGCTAATTCACGTAGAATGTTAGCCATGAACCTTACGGGACAATGAGTCATTTCATTTTTTGCTCGCTTACGGGGGTAGGAGCCATTGTTCGCGGGGCTATGAGCCATTGATGATGAATTTTTGACATGCTCTTCATTATGTTGTATGCGTAATTAGAAAGAATTTAAGCACTGTTCGCTTCACTTTGATGAATTCTGTAGCCTCTGCCTTACGCGGGGCTATGAACCATTGCATTGTTTGCTTGCTTACGGGAGCATGAACGCCTACGGGAGTATGAGCCATTGATTATAGTTTTTATTCACGGAGAACATAATGCATGGGACGCTAGCCATATACATTTTTCGCTGTAGAAAGGTTCCATGTACGCTGTCGGAACTCGAACGCTATATACATACATGCATATTGCACCAGCCAATGATTTTCGTTCACTTCCGAGACTTCATGCAAATTCACTAGTCTAAAACGTCTTCTGCGTACAGTGCTGTCTTTCGCTAACTGGTTTTCCAGTTAAACATGTACGTCTTGGCAAATTTTATGGTGATCCTGACATCAGCGCCATCTATGCTATTTCAAAATGCTATTTCAGCTTCCAACAAGGCGCTTTTATATTCCATTAAATATGGCACTTACATTAGCAGATCAAAGGTGTTAAGCTGTGAGCAGACGCCGCCTGGCTCGGCTCCTTCAGAGAGGTGAAAGCAGCTGCGCTGTGGTTTTGTGAACGCATCTCATTGTAATTCTTACGTTGTCACCGACTATAGGAGATCATACGGCTTAAGAAATCTCCGACGTTGAGTGCGTGAAGATTGCTAGCATATTTATTCCATGTGATTCGCAAGAACAAGTTTAAACGCCGATACAGATAGATGGATAATGTTAATGATTAAGCAATGCCCGGTCGTGTAACGTCGTGTAGCAAACGGCCTTGTACGAGTCAGCTTACGCCACATACGCTGGCAACCACACTGTACCCCTTACAGTGACTATGAAAGACGTAGTACAAAGTGGAACCACACTGCACCCCTTATAGTGACTATGAAAGACGTAGTACAACGTGGCCTCCGAGGTCGGGCGAAGCGCTCTGTCTCGCGCTGCATTATGTCGGAGGAAATACACCAAGTGAGGGACGTCCCGGCTGTCTTCAAATACTGCAGGAATGGTTGTGCGGTGCGCTGTATCGTACACCTTCGCGGTGATACGAAAACAGCACACCGGACGTCAGAACTCCTTTCGGGCGACCTCTGTAATTTGGACGAGGACTGAGCTTGTTCTCCAGCCGGCGGTCGCGGCGAAAGCCCCTTTGAAGCGGCAAAAAGGAGTTCTGCGAAAATGCGCAAGCGGGAGGACGTCTCATTAGAGGAGCGGATGTCTGTCTTATCATTACTCACGTGGTCAACGAAGATTTTATTTTCTAATTTGTTGCATGCGAAGGTACCTTTGCGCCTGCAAAAAGAGCTTAGCTAAACAAAATTACTGCCTGTAAGCTAGCGTGAAAGTCAAGCCAAAAGGACGGCAGCTTTGTCTAATATCTTCGCATAGTTTCCGAATTTATACCGCATGCAGGTTACCGTGTATGCCAGTACCGACAATGGTAAACATGTGCCGCTTTGTCCAACTACAATGCATTTAAAACGTTGCTTTGCGTGGGTTCTCAATTGTCGAAGGAAAATCATAAAAGGACTATGCTAACAATTATCCCTGTACCGACTGCCTTATGCCAGCAGTTTGGTATACAACACTAATACGTTTACGGTCAAGCTAACACTCCATTAGGTCATCAGATTGGTGAAACTTCCATAACTGTGTCGCAGGAGATGGAACGGTCACTCCCTTCACACTTTCCGCGGCGACCCGCACACGGAAAGCTTGGACGGCAGATTCAGTTGATCGCCAATCACTTCAACATCGACATCCCCGATGGCAATGTGTATCACTATGACGTGGAGATCTACTCCGCGACCTCCGCGGGTGCCAAGGTACCTGAGCAGAAAAAATACCGCTGCCTCAGCACCAAGATCAACCGCATAGTAATAGAACTGCTTGTCGAGAAGTACAGACAAGACCTCTCCAACTGCATACCGGCTTTCGACGGCCGCAAAAACCTGTACACGAGGCGCCAACTCCATTTTCGTGAGCGGACGTTCTCCGTTGACCTGAACGAGGACCAGAGGATCCAGAAGTTCGTCGTGAAGATCCAGTACGCGGCCACAGTCAACTTGGACGCCCTGCACGCAGTTTACCAGAATCGCGTCAACACCGTGCCCCAGGAGGTGTTGCAGGCCATCGACATCGTCTTGCGCCATGGACCGTCCATCAAGCTGACGCCCGTCGGGCGGTCTTTCTTCAAGGCACCACCGCCGCACGAGCTAAACGCGCTGGGCGGTGGCCGCGAGGTCTGGTTCGGCTACTACACGAGCGTGCGGGCGGCGCAGTGGAAGCCCATGCTGAACGTTGACATGTCGGCGACTGCCTTCTACGAGTGCCTGCCCGTCATCAGCTTCATGTGCAAGATCTTCAGCGACAGTCGGCGCGAGATGCAGCCCGCGGACTTCAAAACTCTTCGCGACTTCCACCACGCACGGCTCAACAAGGAGCTCAAGGGGCTGCGCGTCAAAGTCACACACCTGCCCTACCCGCGCAAGTACAAGGTTGTGCGAGTCACCAAGGAGTCGGCCAAGGAAATCTTCTTCGACCAGGACGGGACGAGAACTTCCGTGGCCGAGTACTTCCAGAAACGTTACAGCCGCCTCTTGTACCCGCACTTTCCCTGCGTGCAGAGTGGAAGTGTCGAGCACCCAGTCTTCATTCCCCTCGAGGTGTGCGAGCTGGTCGAGGGCCAGCACTGTCGCAAGAAGCTCGACGAGAACCAGACCGCTGAGATGATCAAGCGCACGGCCAAGCCACCGTTCAAGCGGTTCCAGGTATTGTTTAAAAGTGTATACATTCCGCGAACAAAAAAAAAAAAAGAATAGAAACATAATGCTCAGATGGATTACACTAGGAATTTCAGCATTTTCCGCCTGAATTAAAAAAAAAAAACTGTTAATTTCCAAAATCTCTGTATACAAGGTGCTTCTACGATGAAATATCGTAAAATTTAAGAATAGTTCTCTTGAATTAAAAGGACGGTTCCTTCGGAGACGTCAGTGGTGGCGACCACGAGGTGACGGGAGATACATGGTAATGAGTTGCTAATTAGCAAAATGTAATTCAATGGCTTTTAGTCTTTCAGTTTCAGCGGGCTCTTCATAATTGAGAAGTTGAAGCGAGCTCTCCGGACAAGCCGTATCAATGTTTGGATCAAGCAAAATGCGATTGATGTTCTGCTTACACGTCAATCAGCAGCGGGCAGCTGGCCAGCGTGCTCCTGGGCGACTTGAGCAGAACGTCTCTTCGAGGGGTGCGCTTGCTGCAGCCTCTTGTTTGTTACGCGCGCTCTCCTAGCCGAATTTCGTCGTGCCGCAATCCTGCGGGTAATCGAATTTTTCTAGATCAAAAAGTTGATATCGTTTGCACGGAAAGCTCGTTTCAATTTCCAAAATACGATGAACCCTCTGAAACAAAGCGTAAAGGCCAATTAACGTTCTTTTTAATTAGCGACAGATTTATCGTCCATAACGTCATGGTCGTCACCAGTGATGGCATGCCTCCGACGGTACCATGCTTTTATTTCAAAATGACTATTTTTAAATGTTACTTCGTCTTCGTAGAATCACCCCGTATAGTATCGCAATAGTAGGCAGCTTGAAACACCTGAAATTCCCATTTCTGCCAACTAAACAGAAGTTAGCTGAACATTGTAAGCCTCTTAAGAAAATATAATAACCTTCGTATACAAGGGTCAGATTGTTTGCTCCATGAAAGCTAGGCTGTTGGCCATACTAGTCACTGTCGCCTAGTGCAAGTTCGCCAGAGTAAGTTTTCGCTTTTCTGCAGCTCATAGAAATTTTGTTCCGACTCGCAGGAAATCCGGCAGTCGGTGCGCGACCTGGTGAACAGCACCGAGGATTACCTACGCGAGTTCAACATCAAGATCAGCACCGACCCAATCCAGCTCAAGGGTAGAGTGCTCGAGCCGCCGTCTCTGGTGTTCGAGAACAACTCCGTCAGCAAGCCGCGCGAGGGCACGTGGGATCTTCGTGGCCAGCACTTTTACAAGCCAGCCACCATGGACCACTGGACGTTGGTCAGTCTGAGCCGGTTCGCGCAGCGCGACCACATTGATAACTTCGTCAAGATGCTTATGCGCATCGGCATGGAACTGGGCATGCGCATCGAGCAGCCGATCGAGATCTCGGCGCCCGACCACAACCGGCGTTCCATCCGCTCCATCCTCGGAGAGCAGCAGAAGAAGCATAGCAACCTGCAGATGGTCGTCATTGTGATCGCCAAGACCACCAACTACGCCGAGATCAAGCAGGTTGCGGAGACGGAGCTCGGGCTGCGCACTCAGTGCCTGCTGGAGAACAACGTGGTGAAGAAGTGCAACGTGGCGCTCGTGCAGAACCTGTGCCAAAAGATCAACGCCAAGATGGGCGGCACCAATAACAGCCTGCTGGCTCAGGAGAAGCCCACGTTGTTCCAGAAGCCCGTCATCATCATCGGCGCCGACGTTTCTCACCCGTCCCCCGGCGACAGGATCCGGCCTTCGATCGCCGCCTGTGTCGGGAGCCTCGACTCGATCCCGTCCAAGTTCCATGCCACCGTCCGCATACAGATGGAGCACGCCGAGGCCAAGGCGCGCGTCGAGATCATCAAGGATCTCAAGGAGATGATGAAAGACATGCTCAAGGCCTTCTTCCGTGCCACCAGGCACAAGCCAGAGCGCATCATCTTCTACCGCGACGGCGTCAGCGAGGGGCAATTCCTTGAAGTGCGCAACCGCGAGGTGAGCGCGTCCAACTTACAGATCGGTGCGTCTTTAAAAAGGACTACTGGAGAGCGAAATCACTATATACATGCGAAAAGAGCCACACGGCCTTCTTGCTAGTCGAGAGGCAATGATCTGTCTCCATAGTTCAGTTGTCATATTGAGCACAACATTGCGCTCAAATGCAATAATTTGCAATGATTATGCGTGCGCGCAGAAAAATGTTACTGCTTGGAAATGTTGGCTATATATAATGAATGCAGGCGAAGCCTGTTAAAGCCACCAGAATGTCTCAAGTCACAAGCACAAAAATTAGTCTAAACCACGGGCTATACTAAATCATTCCGACAATGCAACTGAGCGATCACTGTGCCAGATTTCACTAAATTTTAGATAGGAAACTCTATTCATCGTTATTGCGTTATGCACACTAACGGGCACGAGACTGATTGGGAACGAATAGACAAACTGACAACCAAGAGCGCCCTTTTTCGTCAGTTTGTGTCTTCGTTCCCCGTCAGTGTTCAACTTGTCCCCGTTGATGGGCATAACCCAATGACAGTGAACACACACCAGCTAGCTGTTAAAAGAAACTTTGCGTTACTTCTTCCGCCGTATAAAAGATGGCGACCTAGATTGGCGTGTCACGTCGACGACCCTCGCAGGTGAGCGCCATCCGGCTGGCGTGCCAGGAGCTGTCGCCCAACGAGTCGTACGAGCCGGCGCTCACCTTCATCGTGGTGCAGAAACGTCACCACACGCGCTTCATGCCGGCCAGCGACCGCGACGGAGTCGGCAAGTTCCGCAACGTGCCGCCGGGCACCACCGTCGACTCGGTGGTCACGCACCCACTGGACTTCGACTTCTTCCTCTGCAGCCACTTCGGCATCCAGGTAATGACTGGAATGTGTTGTGCGAGGGAGGGGGTCGTTTCCTTCCGGCGCACTTCGCGCGAAGCGTTTCACCAGCGGGTTCTTTATTTTACTCGTGGGCAATCTTTAAAGCTGCCCGAGGACAATTGTACTTACGCTAAACGTTTTACTTGAAAAAAAAAAAGTCATTGTAGTGCAAATAAAACGCTCAAAGAACAGATTCCATGCGCGCGAGTTACCTTGGACACTCGGTTCGCGGAAAGTACTGCCACTTTTGCGAAGCTCTTTGCCCGCGGGCATGAAATGCCCTGGTGTAGCCGGGATGAAGAATACAGACAATACCAACTCTAGTTTATGAGTAGCACTAACAATGCATCTGAAGAGGCAGCATGCGAAAGGGCGCTACGTGATGTGGTGTCGAATCGCAGATTAGACTTTCAAAAGCAGATTGAGCGGCATAAAGATGTATCACTGACACATTTTATCTATTTCCAGTACCCTCAATGTATAGTACTCACAAAAAGTAACCATTCGTACAATATTTGTATAGTAGGCTTGATAGCGCATTTTTCAAAGCACTTCGATCAGCATATGGTGGCGGGTAATGATTCCAGTCCCTTGCGGTTGTAAGAGCAAATGATTGTGAGCATGCAGTTGTTCAAAAATGTGGTACGCTACCCTTACGGGGATGATGAAGGCGATGTGAGCGCAATGGTGCTGGAAGTATAAACAAGGAACGAAAAGCGGGGTTGTGAGAATGCACTTTGGGAGAAAGACAAATTCGTTAGTGCCTTCTGCGACTGGCTACATAGCGAGGGAAGATTACGAGTATGGCTTTCATTTCTGTGACGCTAGTAGTGCGATGATAGTTGTCTGAGAACAAACGAGCGTACGTAATTTTGTACTGCTGCAGCAGCCTGTATTAGTGAATTATGCGAGTCCCGTACTGGCGTGGTGTATTCTAGCTCGGGTAGAGCATTGGTAGTGTAAAGCATAACAATTTTAGCCACAGTAGGGAAATGTAGATGTTTCTTTTAAAGTAGCTTAAGATTTCGTTCGCTTTAGATATTAAGACATCGATATGGTTGCTTCCTGGACAAGTGGCCCCATATGCAAACACCAACGATGTGGTTTGCAGGGAGTTATTGCTAAGGAAATACGACGGCGAGACATCACGCCTAGTTACGCACATGCTTTTGCATTTATCGTTATTTAGGGCCATGTGCCACGTGCAGTTGCACTGAGTTAGGTTATCTATATCATTCTGAAGTAATATCACTTCCGAATTGTTAGTTACGTTCCAGTGAATAACACAATCGTCATCGAACAAACTCGGGAATAAATATTAGGCAAATCGTTGATATTAATTAGAAATAAGAGAGCCCAGGACTGATCCTCAGGTGCATAAAGTAAAGCTAACTTGTGGTTATTTATCTTTAGCGTATTCCAAGAGCTTGTCGCGCTAGCTTTTAGCATGTTTGAAAGTGTTTTAAAAATGAAAATTTGCTACATTTCAAAGTTGAATAAAGAGCACGTTGAAGCGACTATCTTGTAGGATAACTAATCAGAAACTGCTCGAGATGTTTGCTCTTAGGAAAAAAAGTTATTTTTGTTAGCAAGTCGGTTTGTGTATCTGTTGTACCAAGTTGTATGTTATTTGAGGATATATTTATAGTGATACCCACATATTGCTGAATTACGTTAGAGATTGTTGTGTTAAACACATTTTAATTGCTCTGTACATTTATCACCATATTTACTAACCATATACACCGTACAATAAATTAAACACCTCAAGTGTTTGAGCGCAAACTCGTCCAACAGGATTTGCTAGAGTATGAAAGTTTACGGCGGTCCAACGCCCATTGCGGAATCTGATCAAGGGTTAAACAAATTTTTCGTGACGCACTTAAGTGCTATAAAACTGTTAATCACCTCCTACGCGTGTTGCGGCATAACTATTACGCACCGGCTCGGCAAGACGGGCAAACCCCCAACACGCAGCCGCGGCTTACTGTGTCCGCGATCGGTTTCGGCCCATTGTCCCGCCGTCTTCGGGGTGAAGCAAGTTTACTTTTGCACTGTCTGTACGATCGGTCCACTTGGCATGAAGCCCATTGAGTAGATGCGCCAATTAAACCCCGAAAAAAAAAGGCGTAGCTATATTGGTTTTAATGAAGGAATTATGTGCTTGATGGCGTATATTTGTTGCCCTGAGCATGTTTAGGTGCTGTTTGTTGAATCGCTGCGCAGTTCCCTGGGAAACAGCGCTCTCTAGAACAGATCTGCAGGAGTAGTAGACACGTGGCTACGTATACGGGTATCCGCTACGAGTGTGAGGCATCGGCGCCAGCACGCAGCATCGGTCAGCCGAGTCCCCTTGAAATGTCTGGCGTGATGTTCGCAGGGCACCAGCCGCCCTGCACACTACTACATCGTCTGGGACGACTCGAGCTTCACCGCAGACGAGCTACAGAAGCTCAGCTACTACCTTTGCCACACGTACGCCCGGTGCGCACGTAGTGTCAGCATCCCAGCACCCGTCTACTACGCGCACCTGGCCGCGTTCCGGGCCAAAAACCACATCGTCAGCAAGGTAGACGTGTCCAGCTCTAGCAGCGACTCATCTGGGGGCAGCGGGGACCACGTTGCCACCAGCCAGTATGTCGAGGCTGTGCGGGTCCTGGAGGCGCTCCAGACCTCCATGTACTTCGTCTGAGTTGCTGCTGTTGCCGCCCGGCAGTCTGCGATTTGGTGTGTGTGAGGCAAACAACGTGTTCTTGCATCATTCATACTACAACCGTTGCTTACAACGTATTCATTCAAGTTCTCCCTGCTGTAGTAATTGTAGACCGAGAACAGCGCAGACAATTATGTCGCGTCATCGTGCTCTTCGAAAGGGCAGGCACCGGTGGCGTATATCACGCGCACGAGCAAGCTTGTTCTCCGGCCTGGGTCTGTCTACTTTAGCTCGCATATCTTAAAAACAATGAAGGGATTTACGCGAACGGCGCCCACTTCATGTTTGTTAGCGTTCATGCTAGTGACAGGCATGTATTTTTTCGTTGTGCGCAAACGTCCAAGTTTCATTTAACTTAATCGAGATCAGTCATTCGCTGTTCACTCGCATAAATCGAGTGGTAGTCTTAATCACGTACGGTTGCAATTAAGGTTACGTGCCCTTCATTGTGACGTTCCTTTGTTGCAGGTTTCTCCGAGTGAAGTTCTCTCCCGGATTCTTCTGTGTGCAAGGCTGAAGACGTAAAACGTCGTTGTTGTTTTTGTTTTCTTTTTCTGTTGTTTTTCTGTTGCAACCAAGTCAGACGCAATAAAGTTTTCCAAAACCAAAATGTCGTCCTGCAAACCAATCATTCTCGCATCTGGCTGGGCTCCCTGACTGCACAGGCGCAAGTGTGCCGACAGCCGGACCCTGAATGTCTTATGGAGCAAAGACGAAAGAAGAAACTGCCAAGTTTCAACGAATATGTATACATAAAGACGCGCTACACGTCTGAAATGTTATGTTAATTCAAGATCATATCCATCTGAAGTATATACGTGCGATCATAATCTAGTTTGACTTCCCCTCTTATAACCTCGCAACATGTACGGTCAGCCGCAAAAGTTTTCGGGATCTGCAATGCGTTGCGGAGTGACGCAAAACATTTGCTGCGCCGACCTCCGTTACACAGCGTATAGTCGGAGAAACACCCCTATACGTAACGCGCGGACACATCGAACCGTGTCGCGGCCGAGCAAGTAAGGGTCTGGCCACCCACCAGGCGGCGTAGCGATGTCCGCTTAGACTTCACCTCAAAGGTTGACAGCTTATCATACACCTACGTGGCTACGTCCAGGCATCCCGAGTCCATAGAGACGTTGATGGCTGCGCTAGTCATGTGCCGCTGGTTACGCCCACCCCATCGCGTTTTTCCATGCGCCGCCTCGCTCGTGCAGTAAGGTGTTTCATATAGAGTTTTGCTGTTTCTTCCGTTAAGAACATTGTTAGAAAGATGTTTGTTATGCTGGGGTGAGCGTATTTTGCACGTGTAGCATAAAATCTGAGCCGTGGCAGCCGTTTACCGTGCACCCACCCGTTTGCTTTTCCATTAGCCTTTTCCGAAAGAGCATAGTCATTACTTCCAGCACGTAATTTTCGAAAAGTTACTCGCAAGGCCTTCGGATTAAAGCACAGAATTTATCTGTGGCTCACCCGCGGCTCGAGCAGTGTAATGCGCATTTGTGATCCTTTAGTGAAGGATGTTTGCCTGACTGTATGTGCACGCTGCATGCGCCCGATTCACAAGTACCACTTGACGCGTTGCTTGTCATGGCTAAAACATTCTTGTAATCTATCTCTGTCTGTCTTCATCAAGTGGGCGATCCAGCATTTTTTCTATTCAATTCACTGTGTAAACAAGAAAAATAAGCCTTATGGAACAACTGCTTCCTGTTGTATGCAACTGAGAAAAAGCGACGTTAAAAAGGCAAAATAATACAAATAAATAGAGCTCCGATCGCATTAGTTTGCCCACGTGCGAGAGCCAATCAAGCCTTGGTAACGTTCTTTGAGAAGCTTGGCGGCTTTCACAATAAAAAAGGTTGCGATCCGCGAGTTTAATACGTCTATACGTACGGCATGCTTAAAAATCGGACACGTTTTTTTTTTCTTTGTAATGCGAGGGTTAATGCCTCGGGGCATACAGGGGTATGGGTTGTGGGCGACTAAAGATGAATAATGCAAATCTTTTTTCATTAGACAGTTTCAGAATAGCGTTTGTCGCAGGCACGTATTTAGGATTTTATTTTCGCAGGTGGGAGGCCAACCCAAGGTAACCTTTCCATGCAAATGAGGGGGAGGTACCTTTACCAGTACAAATGTTTGTAATGCCCACCAGCAGGCGTAAAGCGCTCCCCATAAGTGTGCCGATCCCGAAGATAGTGAAATACCGGGCCCACCTGCGGCGGAGGTGAAGCAGGCGTTAAGTGCTCCACCTACGTGGGTCCATCGCGAAGGTATACTGCGATGCCGGGCCGACCCGCGACGGAGGTGAAGCAGGCGTTAAGCGCTCCCCATACGTGGGCCGATCCCGAAGATAGTAAAGAAGACGTTAAAAACGTAAAGACGATATAAAACATGGCTCCGTCTGGTGCCTCGTGTCAAACATCCAATCCAAGACGATGCATTAGCAATTATCCTGCTATTGCTATGCGGACGCGTCTCGTTAGGCCTACGGGCGCCAGAATCGCTGAACGGTCTCAGAAAATGGACCCGCTATGCGCTCATAACTAACCTTCCACGTGAGTTTAGAGAAAGCGAAAGCTTATTATAATAGTTGCTGGCGATCAACGCGAGTGAGAGCATAGCCATCACGAGAATTCACGCTGAAGCAGTAGCTATGGCTGCCACTATGTTCGACAACGCAATTTCTTAGCGTCCGCAAACATTACGAGCGTTAAACTCACAAAATGACGTACGTTATCATAGCGCACGTAAACCACAGAAAACTAACAACGTTCGGAGCATGCGCAGCGAGGACAACCCTATTCCTTTACTTACGTAATGCGCTTACGTTTGGTTGCGAACGCTGTTCTAAAACTGTCTATTAACGCTCTTGCGCTGCAATATAGACGACGTAGTTGAATACTTTAGCAGCGAAAGGTAAACCAGAATCGAAAGCATTGCTATCTAAACCAAAACAAAGCTAATCCAAGTGTATAAAATCTCTGAAGACAAAATTAGCGGTCTGACCAGCCACTCGGGCCACTGGTGGCAGTGCAGTAGCTCAGCCGCAGGGCCCTACGGGAGTGTCCGCTCTTTACCTATATCTTCATAGCGTGGTGTCGAGGCCCCAGGGATAAATCTCCGCATGGCTGCCATTGGCTGTTTTTAAGCAGACGCTCTTTCGATGCTAGCGCCAAGGTCCCCTTCAGTTACGGCCCTAACAGGAGGGCGATATTTTGGCAAAATGGCGGAGCACATGATCCTTTACGTTGTCATGCCAACAGGAACAGCAGCCGCGCGGCGCGTCCTCACCCTAGCGCTCTTTGTTCTTTCTTTTTGTTTTTATTATGACGTCCCGCTCTGCTCCCTCTCCACACTTCGCCATGTCTGACGCCCCTTCACTTTTGCTTTCTTTTTGCCTGTCCGCTGCGCGCATTTTTTTTTTTGATCGCGCGCACGCGCTACCCCAGACATTGTTTGTGAACTGGCGCGTGGATCGCCGTGGATTCTTAATGCGTTAGCAGGCACGCAGTCTTGTCCATACTTTGAGCATGCCAGCATATATATAAATTCCACTTCCAACACAACATATATTTGGCCTCGTTTTATTGACTTCCGTTTCCGAAAACAAATATTTTCGCATAACTTGGTATGATACACCCTCAGAAAATAAAAAAAGTGAAAAATGCGTGACATGCACGTGACTACTAAGCAACAGAAAAGTTGACGGACAGTAAAATTACAAAAAAAAATAAAACTCAAGAAAACGCGAAGGTCGCTTCATGTACACACATGTAAAAGATTTTTATAAAATGCCCTGAAGACCAAAGTGTAGAAAAGCTTCTGATATGCGCACTGGAGAGCTTCTGATATACTTAGTGAGATATTTCACAAAACTGGACGACGTGTATGACATAGTCATGACAATTAAAGGGAAAATTCACTGGTAATGGCAAAGACAATGACCCGCAAGATACCTAAAAATAGAATAAAATGCTAAGATTATCTTATTGACAGCCATGCCAAAAAAATAAAGAAACAAGAGCTTACTTATAAACCTGCACGGAAGTATATGAAATGTTTCTCATGTTCATTACTACTGAACAAAATGAACAAGACATGGCAGAACAAAAATAACGTTGTACTGAAAACGGAAATACACATTATCACATTATCTTGAATTCGGCCAGAACTTGAGTAAAGGTAATAAGGGGCAGCAGAAGGTGGTCATCTTTTACAGCAGCACATAGAAAACATTCGCAGAAAGGCATATTCTTCAATCAAAGAGCAGGTGAAATAAGCCAACACGATTTTCCTTTCACCACGAATGCAATGCTTAGCAGTAAAATGAGGTCACTTAAAGCACTGAGTCATACCTACCGGGCACTCTTTTGTGTAATAAACAGGAACTGCAAAAATCTGCATATAGGACACTTGGAATGCTCCAGAAAAAAGTGTGTCATGCCTACACATGAAGGTCGTTCGTGCGGTTTTCCAATGGGCAATTACTGAGCAATTACAGGGCAATTACTAATAAATATGAACAGTAATTTTTCAGCTGTTAGTCCGTTTGTAGAATGGTGACACACAGAAAAAGCACTGAGGGCGGAATGGAAAGCTGGGCGAATAATGAAGTTGCATAATGAGACTCGGCACAGAAAAACACAAGTCATAGACCAGGTGACAATGAGGAGGAGCATCTATTTGTCAGCTTTCTCTACCCGTAAGAGGGACGTGTAGCACAGTAAAGGCGCAACGACGTCCGGAGACTCATGGAGCCCACACATGCAGAGGGCCGTGTTTGTGTACATGCGTCTTCTTATGTCCTTGGGTCTGCGCGCTCATATGTCGTCTTTAGGCACCCGGAAGAACATTGCATGGCTTGTGGTTTGAGGTATCCGTGCACCATTGCACGATGCACGAGCGGTGCGAGTCGTGAAACGTGTCAAATATCGCGGAGAGCAAGCACACAGCTATCGAGGACGACGAAACTGGCGAAACTGCCCACGCTGGTCAACGCACAGCAGCGCGCGCTTCCCGATAACAGCAGATAACGAAACACGAAACTTCATTGAGCGGGTTAGGCTGGCGCCGGGCTGGCGTGCGCGCGCGGAGACAGCCGAAAGTGAGGGAGTTGCGAGGGAGGGCAAGGCAGAGGAGTTGAGAGGAGGGGCGAAAGGGCATGACCTCCTGGATCGGTGCGTGCCCGCGCGCGCCGATTTAAGGGGCCTTGCAAGAGAAGCGGAATTGCTTTCTCGCCCTCCTGATGGATGGCGCCAATTACCTCTGCCATCGAAGCGGCTAAGTTTCCGAGGGCGGTCGAGGCTTCTGGCACTTCCGCGCCAGGCGCGCTTTTCGCATGCGCGTCCTTTCTTCGCTATCGGGCCTGTCTCGCCACTCGCTTCCCCGTGATGCCTTTTGGCACTTGTGGCAGCCGCGGAAGCGCTGTGTCGCCATCGCCGTACGTCTGCTTCGGCTGCTGCGACGTCATTATGGTCATTAAAAGTACTGCACGATGACCCTCTCAGCATTTTTCGTCTGTAGTTGCAAACAAGCTTTTCAAGAATGGGGGGGAATGACTGCTGTGTGACTGGCGCTTTCCAATAATTGCCGCAGAAACTAACTCACGATGACTATCGACGGTATTGCGTTGGGATTGAATCGGTATAGCGACAGAACGTATCGTCACCGCCGAAACGTGTTGTGTACGAGGCGCGTACTTCAGGGGGGGACTCCTCTTTCGTGCTTCCTTAAGAACATTCGGCGCCACCGAGTGCCGCCGCCCCGAAGCCTGAGCGTGGCTGCCAAAAATGCATGGCGTATAGGTGCGGGTGAACGGTGAGAAACGTGGCGTGTGGCAAACGGGCTCCAACTCACGTCCAGGAATACGGCACATCGAATACTGCGGCGAAGCCGACCTTGGAGCGTTATGGTCGTCGCAAGTCTATGGCAAGCATATTTTTTTTTTATATCGATTCCAGAGCAACCCCTCATTCTTGGCAAATTGCACTTAGGCACGTAATCCAGAAAATGGTCTCACGCTATATGTCGTGTCCAGTTCAATACCGCTGGCTGTCTTTTTTCCTTGGACACTTTTGTAGACCCGTTTAATATGCATGGGCTGATTTTATAAATGCTGATTACTGCGCAGCGAAATCACATCCGCAAATTGCGCTTTAGCAGCGTACTAACTAAATAATTATAATTAATCTATTTATTATTATTATTATTATTATTATTATTATTATTATTATTGTTGTTTTAATGATTGATTGATTGATTGATGCTGCAATCCAGATATCAGGATTATGGCATGGTGGATGGTAGGTGACCCTAATCTCTGACTTAGGTGTCTCTTAGTGTCACCTGCACCTCGCAGTTGGTTTTCGTTGAGTCAACTTTAGCAAACGCAACGCACGAACCGAACTCAGAGGCAACTGTTATCATTAATTAGCAGGTTAAATATCAAATCACCTTCTTGTGTGTGACATCATTAGTGACGTCATTACTTCCGCTTTCTACTTCCGGGTTTCCAGGAATATTGCCAAAGTCATGCTCACGTGGCGGGTCTCTCAAGTCTACGATTCTGAGTTTTTGTGTGCGATAATCTGATTTCTAATTAATTCTAATTATTCCAGACACTTCAGTAACTCCATCTGTAACTAAACTTATGCTCTGGTATATATATATATATATATATATATATATATATATATATATATATATCATGAATCCCATGAAGTTTGTGCTGTACTATTTTTTCCAATTTTTTATTTATGTTGAATTTCGTCCCCGGTCGTCTCAGGAGGTGAACCGGAAGTGCTGCGCAAGAAACAAGAGTTTCACTCGATGCTCGTGCCACTAATAAACAAAAACACTATCAACCGCGGTTTAAGACTCGACTGCATTTTTGCTCTAGCTTTACATGGTTAACCGAAGAACAGGGTGCTGTCTCCACAAATTGTCACACAGGCTTTTCTCAGAGTACGTAGGGGCCTTTGCAGGTAGCTAGACACCCAAATAAACTAAAAAATGAAGTCTGAACATACAAATAAAGTAATTCAGACCGACTGCCTAGATTGACAGTGCAGACGTGTGATAGCGCAACTCAATGGGGAGAGCCACGACTTGTTGTACCACCCAGCCAATTTCGTCGCTCGACACCAGGTGACAGCACGGTGCTTTCAAAACTCCAGTGAATCAGGCCCATCTGCTGCTGTTGCAAAGATTATGCGACCCCAGCTGATGCTTTGTGTGCGCTTTCTTCCCTCGCGGTTAGGGTTGAAGGTCGCGCAATCTCAAGTTCCAAAGACGCGTTGAAGCCAGAGGCAGCATGAAGCTCGCCTCTGCTATCGCTCTTCATGACAGCATGTGTTCACGATCTTAGAATGAGATTTGTTTTTGTTTGCAGGTGCAGGTGCGTGACTCCATGCTTGTTAGTTTAATTAGTAAGTGAATGTTTACTGCAATTTATACGGTCAATAAAGCTTATTACATGTAGTTGTGTAATACTTCGCTATCGCTATCACTTCTACACGCCTTTAGGGAGAGACCGACTTTGCTTTTTATGTATAAGGCGCTCGAACGGCGTGCCTTTTTTCGCAGATGACGCTGAACGGTTCAGTTTTTTCTTTTGCCGACAAAAGCTACTGTCCCAATTATTATCGCTCCCAGTCATCTTCGTAACGCGGCGTGTCGGCAAGAGCGTAACTATGCGGGAGAAAATCTAGTGGCAAGGAAGTGAGTGCAAAGCGGGTGCATCGCAGTGCGGCGGGACGTAGGAGAATGCATTGCTAGATTTTTATATGACGCTCCTTATAGTTTTACTGCGAAGTGAGGGACATATAGTATAATGCCAACCATGTCGTAAATGTTTACCCTGGTAAATGAGTCCTCAATAGTATATCTTTAACTTAAACACAACATTAGCACGAATACCTATACGCAGGTACCTACGTTTCGTAGTTGCGCACTTTCCTAGCTTAATTTTCTTAGACGGCAGTTATACGCCTCGCACTATGTGCAAGAATGTGCTACAACTCCTGGACCTATATTATGTAACGATTGTTTCCCTTTTCCATTTTTTTTGCCCTTCGTTATTGCTTTGCACGAAGAGCTCAGCAACACAATGCAATAGCTAATAAGCTACCGCGGAGGGTATGAACAAGGTAAAGACCCTGATATTGTGTTTTAAGTGGCTTTTTGTAGTCTTCAATGTGATACCGCACGATGAGCACTTTGGAAAGCTGACATAAGGAACACTCTTTCTCGACGGCTTCTTTTCAGCCTTCGTTCGCCTTATCGGCGGTATCACAATGCGAACGCGTGCTCCCTGCTGTCGCTGAGGCATCTTGTCCTCTAGAAGAACGGCTCAGCGGGACACAGTCACACCATTCAAAAAACTGCCGTCCTTTGTTAAAGCGAAAGCCGAGACCAGTGCTGTAGAGACACTTTCCTGGCAACGCCAAGGGCAAAGTGCACTAGCCCATCTATAAAAGTCTCCGTTGGTTATTCAACGGTGCAGTTGGATATAGCGAGCTCTTACACCAAAGGCTACAGCGCCAAAATGAAGGTTCTGATCGTGTTCCTGGCGTGCGCCATTCTTACGGCTTCAGCTGGACATCTGGAGCTATGCGGTGAGGCGACGCGCTTGCAATGCTTGTATAAAATCAGTTCTATATGAGGGAACCATTTCGCCTACCAAGTCATTTATACTAGGCATTCCTTTTTCTCAAATGCGCCTTGAGAATAATTATAACATATATCTGGTAAATCAGGGATTGTAAATCGATGAGAGAGAGCGAGAGGCTCTTTAATGAGGTTTGGAGAAGTTCCTGCGACGGCATGCCAACATGCTACTGCAGATGAGTATCATGAACGATAAAATGATGTGCACAGTACATCGCACAGATACACAACATACACAAAACACGCCACAACACTCAACGAACTAAAGTATCTCATTGATACTTTATCTTGTCTCTCGCACTTGGCAATGTGCTTCGAACTTCTTGCGATGTTTTTATTTCTATTGAGGCATTGCTATCTCGCTCTTTGAATTGCTATCTTATGCTGCGTCACGTGTTCACTTGTATGCCCTGTATATGTTATTGCTTTTTTGCGTCTTTTTCCCGAAATATCCCTTGAAGCATTGCAGTCCCTGATCTGTTAATTTTCCTGTATTTTACTTTCTAGTATTAGTGCCTTACGTTAAACTTTACTCGTGTTCTTTCCTTGAAGTGTACCTTTGTGGCATTTGATTACTTCAGTTTTTCCTTTTTTATGTTTTGATCTTTGTAGTAATGTTGATTAGCCCTGCATTGAGGCGTATCTTTTGTACTATAGACTTCAGAAGGCTGCTTACTCTCTTCTTTTTTTTTGCCTTGATTTTGTAACCCCCCTTACACAATGCCCCCATAGGGCCTGTAAGGTATGCTAAATAAATAAATAAATAAATAAATAAATAAATAAATAAATAAATAAATAAATAAATACCAATGTATCTAAGGAAATGCACAGTCTGCGTTCGTCAATGGGTCAAGGACGTTTCCTAGCTCAAAGGATGACAGTCTTTTATGAATGCGTGAGCACTGGCTCTAGGGTTAGAGAATACACGTTGTGCAGGTTGCCATGCGTCCTGTTGAGCTTGTTCTCTGTGGTATACGGTTAACCAGCCATTCCAGACGAAGTCTTGCTTATAAGTTCTTTTCCGTGGTAATGACCTTCCCCTCGTCCCAGTTTATAGCGTGGCGCGTTTTCAACGTGCTCTGTGATGGCATTTGATACCACGTGGTTCTTGACTGCATCGTTCTTATGTTGTTCCTGTCGTTTTTGGAATTTTCTCGTTTCTCTGATATAGACAGATGAGAAATCTGCACAGGGACTCTTATAAACCACTTCCATATGCTTTGAGCGACGCAAAGCGTCTTTCCCGTTGGTGAGCTCATTCCTCAGCTTGCTCGTCGGCACATGCGAAATCAAAACGCCGTGTTTCTTAAAAATTGTCGGCTGCCGTTAAATAATTCCGTGAATATAGAGGATCGCTGTACGTTTTGGTTTCGAGGATCCCCTGCTCCCTTGAATGCCGGGTCACACCATCATCTCAGTAAAATGCTTCGGGTATAACCGTTGCGTTTCAAATCATTCCGGGCTGTCTCCAACTCCACTATCAACTTTGTAGCCGTGGAGCATGTGTCCATCGCACGGTTAGCCATCGCTGTAACGGCAGAGTGCCTGTGAGCAGACGGGTGCATGGACTTCAAGTAGACGGCGAACTTGTACACCGACATCTGAGCGCGTAATCATATATGCGCCTACCAAAGGGAAGCTTCCGCCGGCATCCTTTTCTAAGGTGAATTTTATGCAAGGCTCCATACTGTTTAGATGCAAATCGTTGAACGTGGACCTTCTCCAGAGTGAAAAATCAGCCGTCCACCTACCTCAGGAGCACTTTACGTCGGCGCATGGAAGGAACTCCGTGCCGGATTCAATTCATCGTCAGGTTTGCCGCGGATACAGAGATGAAAGCACTCATGGCCGTTCCATGCGTCTGTTTGTAGAAGGTACCGCTGTACATCCAATAGTACATGCCTTCCAGATGGAAGCATAGTAGGCCGCATAGCTCCGTCACGCCGAACGGGGTCCGTTCCTTTAACAATGGGTTGTTGCTGAACAGGCACCTGACGGATGCCATTGCAAGGTTGTAATAAAGAACACACATCGTGTACTTAGATTTAGGTGCAGGTTAAAGAACCCCCGGTTGTCAAAATTATTCCGCAATCCCGCACAACGGCGTGCCTCATAATCTGATCGTGGCTCTGGCACGCCAATTACTACCTTGTGAGGGCAATTTCGCCCGATGAAAGGTTTAATTATTTATATTAACCGATATAACATTCGATTATTTATATTAATGAAAAGTTCTATTATCTTTATTTACAATGAAAAGTTTGATTCGTTATTATTAATTTCTCGTTTTTCTGCCTCTCCACTCACCATACACCGCGACAATTAATTCCGAAGAAACCAATTGCTCAATAAAACGAGTTTCGAGACGTTTTCATGCGACAAAACGACCCAAACGCGAGAAAATGCATTGAAATTCGCGATGTCGTAGTGGCATACTTCTGGTGAGGCTGAGGCAGAGAATTAAAGAGAAAGAAGGCTTCGGCCTTTATTCTCTTCAGTAATAATTTACCCTTTTCCCTCCAAATGAACGAAAGCAGGGTTTTCAAATTACTTTACCAGTCAGAACGGATTCGGTATTAGTTTATAGTGTCCTTCAAAACGTTAGTCTAAGCACTCCATATATTGTTCTGAAATGATTATTTAGAGCCGGAGCCTCTAGTATGCATTAGTTACAGTTACAGTCACTGGAGCAAGGCTGTTTCACCCACTAGCGGCAGTATTTAGGTGTAACATCTCCTGAGATGTGGCGAATAACTTCGGTAAACGCCGCACCCTACATTGTACTTTATGGCGTTGTTTTTTTCAGGCTACAACACGGAAGAGCTGTCCATAGTGACAACCTGCATTGAGCTGAAGGCCTCTGTTGGGGTACGTAGAAGATCAAGTGGCTAACACCCACATTTTCATACTGGACGTTTCATACAGGGCGTTTAATACTGGGCGTTTAATACTAGGCGTATTATACTGGACGCTGCACGTAACGTGAACAAAGAAAATTGTGCTCCGTCTTTGCCGAATGAGACGAAAGGAATAATATTTGCAAGCGACTTAGTTACTCAGAACATTTCTTGAAGCGCGAGTAAAGTTAGGTTCAGTTAGGCAAATTTTTACATATTTTCCTTGGGCATAATTTATAGACAACTTCTATACATGGTTGAGACAACCAAGTTGTTTTTATTACGTTATTTTTAAGGTAATTCATTTTTCCGGGCTGTGAAGAAACCCCCACCAAATATTTAAAAAATATTCCGACAGAACACATCTATGATCATTGTTACGCGAGAGTATTCGCGCAGCACACATTCTTTACGGCACCGCTGATACGGTTGCCTCAATGTTCCCCTCCCAGCTAGAGTGTACCCCAAGCTCCAGCATAGCTGGCTGAAGTCCCCACATAAAAATCTGCGGACGACACAGTCCCACCTGTATGCTCCATTGTTGAGGTGTACACCTTTGGGAGAGTTGTTCATGACTCGTGCATCTGACGGAACAGAGAGCTGGTGGATTAGTGGCTATGGCTTCGAGCTGCTTAGCCCGAGGTCGTGGCGTGGAAGACCGGCCGCGGCGGTCCGCGTTTCGACGGGGGTGAAATGTAAAAACGCCCGTGCACCTAGATTCAGGCGCACCCTAAGGGACCTCAGGTGGTCAAAATTAATCGGGAGTTCTCCCCCCCCCCCCCCCCCCATTCTTACAGCTTGCCTTATAATCAGATTGTGTAAGCATGCCTTCCCTCTCGCTATCCAACAAAGTCATTGCTTACCCGGGGAATAGTGTGCACATAAAGTGCGCATAGCATGCTATGTCTTCTATATTAACGGATGTTCTCTTTCGCAGTAAATGAGTTCTAAGTAGCGCTTCGTGTGTCCTGTACCTCCCTTTTTTTGACCCCGCCTCCTAGCACGAAAACCCTTTTCGCAATGCATAACCAAGTCGCCCAAGTCGTCGAAACATAAGCTTCAAACAATCGTCTTATATGTCGAGATGTTCTCGGCATTCCGTCGCGTCAGCAGAGGCCCCAACTTTTGCTTCGAATGGGTTCTCATAAAGCACTGAACACACGAGTAAATTACGCCAGCCACACTTTTAATTCAACCGATGACGAATGTAATCACTTGTGTCCTAGTCGTGTTTTTTTCGTTCATCTGAAGCATGCTGTAAGCGTAGTTAAGGAGGACGAAAAACGGTGGGCTTCAAGCCGCATACAGCGGCAGCACAGCCAAATCTTGCTCAACTGTGGACTCGGCTTCTTTCTGCTCACAATCACCGCTTTATGTGACTGGTGTGGCGCCATATTCTCAACGTTCCACACCATTCACTCTTTGTTCTTTTTATTCCGTATTTGATAAAAGTTTGCGAAAAAGATTTTTGATACAGTGTATATTTGGAAGCAGCGTATATATATTTTTTTTTCACAAACGTATTTTTCCCCCGCTTTCGTGTCTTTTTTTTTTTCGACCGGCGCGGAACGCAGTATACGACACCGGTGCCATACCTGGCAGAGAAATGAAAATGGCCACACTATCCGGGCCATCGCGTATATGCCCAGTCTCTTTTTTTTCTTGCCTCCCCTCCTTAAATTTCCACGCTGTTTTGTTACTGTACAGCGTGTTTCTTTCAACTGAAGCAGCGAAGAAAAGCAATGGCGTTGCCGCTGCTCGCAGCGTTTTTGACGGCAAGATTAGGTCCACCACGTTCGAGCATTAAGTCCCAACATACTCACTGCAAAAACGATCGTCACTGGCCCTTAAAAGATTTATAGAAGCAAGCAATATTGTCAGAAACAATTGAGCGGTGTATTTAAATGTGGTAAGCTATGGGATTTTTTTAGCCACCTTTGGCTCATTCACTGCATGGATTCATCTACGTTCATTTGAATCTGCTTTCTTATGTGCCCTGGTTTTAGTGTAGTTATGTGACCGGACTTTGCGCTTACTTTAGTGCACCTATGTGACGGGACATTGTGTTACTGTGTTTCTGAGTTTACTTTTTGTTTTAGTGTGGCATTAGTGTAATTACGTGGCTAGAGTTTGTGTTATTATGATTTGAAGATGACTTTTACTTTTAATGCGTTTAAGTTAAGTGTTTTTTATTTGAAATCACTATGTGAAAAAACAGTAGCTGGCGCCAACTAAAGGCCACAGCATCTCCTAAGTGCCATATAATAAAATAAAAGTCGCTTGGCATATCTGCCTTAGCAAGCTCCCTGTTATCCTGATATTAATGCGATTAGCATTATTTGCCTACTTCAGGCCTTTTGAGCCGGTATATCTCTTTATTTAGCCTCTTATGCAGACCCAGTGACCCAAGTTGTCTACCAGCATGTGTCATGCACTAGGCATGTGCTCGTCGTCGTGACGGCGTCGTGGTCAATCCAGCGTCGTCGTTCCAGCTTCGCCTACTGGCTTTCGTCATGCCGTCGTCGTCACTCCTACGCCGACCCAATGGCTCAAGTTGTCTAATAGCTTGGGCACTCGTGGTCGGGATGCTGTCGTGGTGTACGCATCGTCGTCATTCCAGCTTTGTCGTCCTACTCTCGTTATGCCATCGTTGTCACGCTATCATCGTAATCCCATTGGGCTCATACCTTTGTCATGCAATTTTCGCCATACAGTCGTCGTCGCGCATTTGATGTCATAACGTTGTGGTGATGCATCAGGGTCGTTCTATCGCCCTCATTCTCACTTTGTAGTGCCGCCGTCCTTACTCCATCGTCTTCACACTGTCGTCGTCATACCGTCGTCGTCATACCGCCATCATCACTCTGTCGTTTTACATCGTCATCAGTTCAGAAACGCCATCCCATTGTCTTCATGTAGTCATTGTCATACGTCCTTCGTCTTTAGATCGACATCATTAATTCTTCATCATTTTATCTCAATTATGCTGTCGTCATTCTATCATGATTATGCCGCCGTTTTCATGTTATCGCGGCGTCACTGGGTCATCCTCAGGCAGTCGCTGTCATGTATCGGTTGTCATACCGCCGTCGTGATGCCATCGTTAACATGTTGCTTCGTAGTCATGCCATCGTCCTCTTGGCAACGTTATCACGCTGCCATCGTTATTCAATATAAGTTGAGAATCATAATCTCGTTGTTGTCCTGCTGTCACCGTCATGCCTCCTTTGTCGTTACATCAACCTCATTCCATCGTCGTTACTGCGACGTCGTAATACAGTCGTCGTCATGCCGTCAGGCTCATGGACTTCCTTGGCAAGAGAGTGCCATAGAAAAGTGGGCCGATGCCGGTGACAGTGTAAGTCACATGTAGCCGAAGCAAGTGGCAGTTTCAGAACGACCACTACAGATTTTAAATAAAAGTGGCTTCAGCAATACTTGGTGTCGCTACAATGTTTGAATGCTAATCGCATTACTGTCGACAGACATCGTGAGATTGGTTCTGCCATAAGTTTATTTCATGTCGCCCAAGTTATCTAAGCCTGCGCCACTATAAGTATGTGTTTGTGGCCGTGATTCCGTCGTGGTCGTTCCATCGTCGTGATTAAAGCTTCTTCATCCGACTTTCGCCATGCAGTCGCTGTCACGCCTTCTACACGGATTGAGCGGAGCAAGTTATTTACTTACTTGTGCAGCTGGGTACGTGCTCGTGGTCGCGGTACTATCGTGGTCTCTGCGTTATCGTCTACCAGGTTTGTCTTTCTACTCGCGTCATGCCGTCATCGTCGTCAGGTCATCATCGTCTTACAACCTCCGTGCATTCATTGTCATACTGTCATCGTTTCATCGTCGTCATCAAAGTTTCGTCATCTGAGTCTCGTCATACAGTCTTTGTCACGCCTTCTACGCCGACCCAGTGACCCACGTTGACTAATAGCGTGGGCCAATGGTACTCGTGGGCGCGATACCATCGTCGTCACTGCATTGTCGTCTTTCTAGGTTTGTCTTCGAACTGTCGTCATGCCGTCGACGCCATCTTCGTCATACAGTCGCCATGCATTCTTTTTCATACCGCTGTCATGAGGCCGTCGTGGTCGTTTCATCGTCGTCATAATGTTCGTCTTTCGACCTTTGTAATGTAGTTGTCATCACGGATTCTATGCTGACCCAGTGACTCACGTTTTCTAAAAGCTTAGGCCAGTAGATATGCGCTTGGGATCGCGATGCCGTAGTGTCCATTTCATTGTCGCCATTCCAGGTTCGTCATCCCACTCTAGTCAATGCCGACATTGTCACGTCATCGTCGTCATACAGTCACCATGCATACGTTGTCGCACCGTCGACGTGAAGTCGTCGTGCTGGTTTCACCATCGTCACTCCGAATTCATCCTCCGAATTCATCATCCGGATCTCGACATACCGTCGTCGTCAGACTATCGTCATCATACAATCTTTGTAACAACCCGTCTTTACGCGATCGTCGTCGCACACTCGCCATCGTCTCATTGTCATTACACCACTGCCATGCCGTTAGTGTTATTGCGTCGTTGTCATGCATTCGTTGTCATACTTTAGTCGTGATACCAACGTGGTCGTTCTATCTTCGTCAATCTAACTCCGTGATGCCATCGTCATTATGGCATTGTCGTCACAAAGCCATTGTCATGTTATTGTCGTCATGACATCGTCGTCATGACATCGTCGTCATGCGGAAGTTTTACCTTCGTTATCACTTCAGAAACGTAATCCTATTTTCATCATGTGGTCGTAAGTGTCAGTATATCTTCGTCGTTCATTCTTCGTCATTCTATCATAATCATGTTGTCGCTCTTCAATCGTGATTATGCCACTTTTGTCATGACGTCGTCGTCAGACAGTAACTGTCGTGCATTCGTGGTCATAGCGTCATGGTCGTGCCACCGTCGTCATTCCGGCTTTGTCATCAAGTTATCGTCATGCTGTTGTAGTCCCGCATTTGTCGACATCCCATTGTCTTCAAGCCATCATCGTCCGGCTGCCGTACTAAAACTATCAGCATTATTTTATAATCGTCATGCCATTTTCGTCATGCAATCGTCGTCGCAACGC
The DNA here is from genome assembly GCF_023375885.2 of Dermacentor andersoni. Classification (NCBI taxonomy): domain Eukaryota; kingdom Metazoa; phylum Arthropoda; class Arachnida; order Ixodida; family Ixodidae; genus Dermacentor; species Dermacentor andersoni. Next base: position 260,448,699 of record NC_092814.1, on the reverse strand, counting down.
CTCTTTCATTCCACGACGTCAATCCTTCTTGATCATCGAATCGTCATCACTGTGTCGTCGTCATGCTCATGGGCGACCTTGGCTAGTGAGTGCCCTAGCAAAGTGGGCCAATTCCGGTACGGATGTCCTGAGAGCACACATCCGACATCTGACTCGGATTCCCTCAAACCATCTTGCTTGCTTGCCAGCAAAGAGGCCACATTCAACTTTTGCCAAAAGTATTGCAAGACATGAGTCCTACTTGTCGCAATTTACGCCTGCTACACGATTATCAGACCCATTGTGGTGTCTGCACCGGCCGCAAGTGCAACTGACAATTCCAGGTATCAGAAAAATAGCTGGCGCACCGTTGCAAGCGTTGAAGGCATTCACGACGTGCAGAGATTCCGGCAACATGTCTACAAAGATGGTGTGCTAAAACTCAACAGCTCTGTTGCTGCAGTCATCCTGCCGGCAAAATCTGAAGAAATCAAATTAAAAACTTCATGTGTGACTACATCGACGGGTGCAGAACTTGCGGTACTCCATGCTACACTTGATTTCGTTAATCAGGAACCACTACAACAATGCGCAGTCTTTAGTGACTCCAAGGCAGCCCTTCTGTGCCTGCAAATCCCAATGCGCCACGGACCCAATGAACAACTGGCCTCAGAAATTCGACGCATATATTATTGCAGCCATGACAAGGGAAACAACCTAATCCTTCAATGACTTCCGGAACATTGCAGCATCAGCGGGAATGACCCCGCCGACGAAGCCACCAGATGTGCATATGAAAGTGGTCAATGTTTCTTCATTCCGCTTTCGCGAACAGACGCTATGGCTGGGCTGCGATTTATGTCCCGTGAATGTACTTTGCCCCTGTGGGACTCTAACGTTTTCACCATGTGTCATTTGCGTTCGTTGTCTCCGGACATACAGATGCATCTACCACCTGGGTTACCACGACGTGAACAGACCATGCTGTACCGTCTGTGGCTAGGCGTTGCATTTACGAACTCATATGCTTTCCTTATTGGAGTGGTCAACAGCTCCACGTGCAACACATGCAAGAGCGATGAGGCACTCGCACATATTATATGTGTCTGCCCGCGATATTGTGCCCAGAGACAAGTGATGGGCAGAGTACTGGACCAGTTGGACAATCGTCCACTATCAGAACACAAAGCTTTAGGTCAGTGTTCCCAAATAACATCCGCGCTGAAGGCCTTTATTCGCGTTATTAAGGTTCCTGCGGTCTACGGGGCTTCACGATAGACTTTAATAACTCCGCCCCCACAGCTCTATAGTATACGCGTTTGTTCGTGCTCGTCTCTCTTTCTCTCTATTTCCGCCTCCCACTCACTTCCTTATTTAATGCCCCTTTACCCTTCCCCGTACAGGGTAGCCTAAAGGCAATACCTCTGGTTAACCTGCCTGCCTTTCTATGCATCCTTTTCTCTCTCTCTCCGGAGACAGTGTAAGTCAGATGCAGCCGAAGCCATGGAAGTCTCAGAATGAACACTACAAGCTTGAAATAAACGTGACTTCAGCAATACGTTGTGTCGCTGCATTGCTTGAATGCCAATCGCATTAACGCCGACAGTGATGGCGAGATGCGTTCTGCTTAAATTTTCACCGCGCAATTAATGCCGTACTCTTATCGTGCCGTTTCGTTTTATGTGGATGCGACACCACGCATCAGAAAACGCTTCACTAAGAAAAAAGAAAAGATCCAAGATAGCGCCCTCTCTCGTACTGTGACTTACAATTTGCCCGACATTTAGTGTAATTTTTTACAGAATCAAGATAAAAAATAATATGAAGTATAATGTCAGCATTTTCCCTGTTACCTTACAGTAATTCTGTCCACCAAATTGTTGGTAGGTTGAAATCACCTGTTCTTATCACGCAACCAGGGTTCAGAGTGGTCAAATGATCGCAAAGTTTAGGAAGAAACATTTACTCAGCATTAGGCGCCCGGCAAACCGCACAAAGTAAGAACGAGTATGCACATATTTCTATGTTCAAGAATAGGCGTTCATGCTCTTCTGTTTGACGTAATACTTTAACAGCAGCACATTTAGTTATCACTACTACTCTACCTCCACGTGAACAGCGATCTGGCCTAAATATTCTATAACCAGGGGTACAATTTCATCATCATAAATTTTATCATGCAGCTAAGTTTCTGTTATTGCAACTAATGAGGGTCGTCACAAAGCAAAAATTACTCAAGCATATCAATTTTATTTGCGATGCTTCTTGCATTCAAAGAAACCATGCGTATCTGACGCGCGGACTCTCATTTGAGCTATGCGTCAGGTATAGCATGGCTAGTAGGTTCCAACGCAATGCGATTGTTAGAAGCATCATCCCATATGCAGAACGTGTTATCGATACGTAACTTATCACTTACAGGGAATACTTTCTTGCCTTTTTGTTTATCTGTTTTGGCATTTCGCCCGAGCAAGTTCTGCGTTCTTCGTGTATCCCATGAATAATGATTATGAATAAAAATGCCCGTATCCTTTGGTTTCCATATTCAGAGCAGCACTTCTTATTTTTCTAAGTAGTCCTCGTATCAAATAATTATATGGCGTTTTTATTATTGTTTCCCCATTCTTTGAATTCTTGCAACTGACGTACAGCTAACACCAAGCTTGTCGAGAAAATTTTTCTTCATCACCTTCTCACGCAGCACTGCATCCGTTTCTCCGGCTAATACGGCAATGCCGAGGCAATAAGGCTATTCCTGGGGCTACGGTCATCAAGACTGCTAGTTTTACTGCACTGCAGTCGAAAGGATTCTTGGAGCCTTTCCACTCGGTCGCTCAGATCATTATTCCCGTCCTTTCGCCTATATCCTTTAAATCTAGTTCAAGCTTCATCGTTCGTTCACGAAATCAATGACAGTTCCTCCAGTGTGTGCAAGCTTTGTGTTCACTTCTGCAAGATCTTATCGAATAGCCTGCTGACCTGCTAAAAATATATCTAGCATTTTACAAGTGTTCGGATCCGATCGAGTTTTCCTTTGCGTCACCACACAACAATCTACATACATGAACACGATCGTACGTAATATCTGACAACGTACGTGGGCTCGGCAAAATAACACGGCATCTATCATCGTCTCTTCATGAGCAGGCATAGCCAAGCTCCCGAAAGAATAAAATGGGGCGCTTGGTCATCGTCCCACCTACTTTAGATTCGCCTAGCCCACTGTTGTACATACGTGATGATAACCTTTTCTGGATGTCTATGTATTCGAGAAAGTGAGTATTTTATTCTCAGTTGACTCCATTATCTCGTGCCAAAGATATGTAGGAGTATATCAGGGCACTAATAAGGATTTATCAAGTCGAGTCTGTGATAACAATTTCCAGAGGTGTCATTGTGTAGAAAAAAAAGAAACAAATAGAAAAGGTAGCGCGAGCAACTTCATCGCTTTGCATAGTGGTGGCGTGTTATTACTTTCGGAACTGTTTCGCAATTATCTCGGATGTGTGCAGCTCAAGGCCAGTCTGTTCAGAATAAGGCTTCATCTCAACTGCCTGAATGACATGTGCATGATCCAAACGCTGTGTGGACAGGGAGAGCTGGTAAGTGCAAACCCTCTTCTTGCGGTCTTTTACAGACTAATCATGACGAAAATCGACGCGGAAAGCAACTTGAGCTATTTCGTTTCAGTCGTATTGGGTATATATGATACTGTCATGTTGATATGTTATGTATGTGTATGTTGTGTAGATATGTGTAGATCTAGTATGTGTCTATATAAGAGAAATATCATCTACGCTGTTTGTTTCTGTGTATGGCATTATTGTTGTAATTTTGAATTAGATGCATGTAAGGAATTTTGGGCGCCTTGTAGACATCCCGGCTACTCCGCTGCTCCGACGTGCATTAGAAAGATGAACAATGTTGGGATAACAAAGCCATAGCAATGAAAAGGCACTCAAACGCCAGTTCCCGAGCAGGCTTTGAGTACGGGCTAGTTCGTATTCCATTGCGAACGCGATTTACAGCGCATACATAGACAAGGGGACAGAAAGAACGACGAAGACAAGCGCTGACTTCCAAATGAATTTTTATTTTGAATAACATGCACATATGACGAAGATACCAAGACAAAAGCAACCCCTCCAATTTTCAGTAATTGCTCATGTTGACTTCGTATTTTTCCAGGGGGCGCTTTTGTCTTGGTATCTTTGTCATGTATGCATCTTATTCGAAATAAAAATTCAGTTGGAAGTCAGTGCTTGTCTTCGTCGTTCTTTCTGTCCCCTTGTCTATGTAGGCGCAGTAAGTCACGCTTGCATTGGAGCTTCCGAGAGTAGTTCACAATTCAAGTTCACCAAGCTAGAGCGCAAGTGCAATGCAATCCGCGTGAAAAAGCGCTTGAACACTCCCAAGGCGGTAGAAGACTTGTAGCAGCGCCCAACGTTTCGTAGGGCGTTCACTTCACATGGAGCGCGTAGGCGTTGTGAGAGATTATTTGTTCACTTTCGAACCGGCGTGCTCATTGAAGTCTATAAAGACATATTGCTGCTAGTTGCTTTGCTGGCCAATCGCGATAATTATCGCCTGCAGACAAGTTACAATACCTATTCAATTGACTGAAAAAAAGAACTAATAACTATACTGTGTATTACCATCTCGCACACAAATCGTGGCACTTGTCGTGTGCCCCCAGGCACATATCCGACACAGCAAGGACACCAAATGTCGGAGCATAACCTTGCAGATCATTTAATATTGCACACCAATATACAGAAATGGTCAGAATATCACCCTCAGGGACTTAAAACAGGCCTTGATCTTATACAATAAACCCTCGTTATAACGAATCTATCGGTTGAAGAAATTGACTTAATTTTCAGTGGTACTTCGTTAAAAGCGGAGAAGCTCTAAACGAGCCAAAGTATAACGCGGGACGCGCACTCCAACAGTGCTGGAGCACGTAAAACGAATACTGAAACAAAGCCGTGCTCGATAGTGGCGACATGAGGGTGGCGAAATTCTGTCCCGCTCTTGAGCAGCTGCCTCATTTGTCGGTTGCCATGATATGATAGAGATGTAGGCGAAAGGAAAATAGTATTTGAAATTATCAACAACAAAATTTTTTGGACAAAGCTTTACAACATTTTTTTTAATTTTTGTTGAAATTTTGACTTCAGGTAAATGTTAAGACGATCGCCTGATAAGAGTTCACAACATTCTACTGTTCGAGCCCCATACTGATTCTTACTTAAGCCATAACTTCTCACATAATAAAGCTGCAGACCCAAGTACCACTGATTATCTGCAATATTCACTTGAGCATACCTTTTCGTAACTTGAATGTAGCTGTCGAATGAGTTCTTATTGCTTGTATTAAGTGAATTCCCGAGACCACTCGTCATAGCGACGTACATAACCTAAAATACTTGTTTTATACTGCACAGGTGGACGTGCTCCCGCAGTACCTCTCGGTAAGTTATTCGTGCTGACTGGCTGATTTTAATTATATGTGCCGTGGCGGCTTTCGAAAACACCAGCAGAGTGCGGTCAACGAGAATGCTGCGCACTGTTAAAGTTCATATAAGCAGTTAAAAACCAAAAGGGAAATTATTTTGCCTGCATCCATAGTATATAAATTTTGTGGCTAGCAAAGAATGGCATTGATTGATTGTGCTAACATACGTGAATGCGCAGTAGATACTATAGGAAGCCGCAGGACAACAACGCCGGCTCGCATAAGGTACGCTTAAAGCTTTAGATCTGTATTTAGGCTAAGTTCATTCCACAGTTACTCAGACTTCTTCGTTCAGAGTCTGACATCCCGAAATAAAAAAAACGATAAATCCACGCAATACATTCTGCATGCTGGGAAATTGGGCCAACCTTTAGAGTGGATAGTTGTTCTACTACAGCGCTCCACTTGAGTGTTCCCTCCATTAACGAGTGGCAACTGGCGAAGTGTTAGAAGAACGTGTCAACTCTACTTGGTGTCCCAGCCAGCCTGACTAGATTGAAAAAAGTAGTACGAAAATAGCGAAAACAAACAATTTCACGATAAATAAACTAACCTAGTGTTGTTCAACACTAGCAGAAGACAGGTGAGCGGAAGCGTAGCAGCGGAAAGTGCACAATATTCGTTTCAAGCGGCAAGACTTTAATGTCGCGGAGGGCTCACTATTATGCAATCCATGCACATTTGCGCAAAAGTGGAAAATGACGACGCCCGCCAAGCTGACTAAATAGTTAAAGACACGCTCACGCTCGCGTTAAAATTTATAGCACACGTGCAACTGAAGGCGAGTGTTGTAAGGAGACTCGTGTTTAGGCGCCTGAATGCAACTTGGACCAGAATCCAATTTCCTGACGCAATTCGTATTTCTTTTTCTTCTTTACTTCATAGCAAACGACGCACGAATAGTCAGCGTTTACGCGTCTCGGCACGATATCGCTTCGTCGCCACTGCTGCGCGAGCGCCTTGTGGCAGTGCCGATAGGCGGAGCTGCGCGTAGAGGAGAAGGCAAATATTATGCCATGCTAAAGTAATGGATAAATGTTCGAAAGCGTGGAAGGTATCAATATTATCGAAAGCAGAACTTTACTAAGGGAGAAATTGAGGTAAATGCAGAACACGATTTGGGACACTGCGCTGGTTTTGCTGGCTCGCGGCGCTCATACTAACTGAGCAGAAAATGCCACGTCCATGCGATGTTGTCGGCGGTGTCTTGGCTCGATTGCTGGCCACAATTTCGCGTTTTACGAAAAAAAAAAAAACAATAAAAGAACGTAGCACCGGCTCTCGGGCGCCGTTTTGCTCCCCGGAGCCAACTAAAGGCGATGGCGACGTATCCAGCGTCCGACCGCCTCCCTCGTGGCGAGCGATTTGAAATGCTCTAGAGGACGGCGGCCTCTTCAGTTGTGATCTTCTCGGAAACTGAGTATTTTCTTGGCACGAAGCAAACGGTGCGGGCTTTCTGGAATGGCGTTTTAATGGTCCCCGTTGACTTAAAACTTTTCTGTCGAGTCCCTTTCAGTCGCTGGAAAGAGAACAAGGATTAGAGATGCGCTTACAAACCTCCAAAAATGCCATAAGGCGCGAGAAGAGGAGCAGCACAATGTAAACTACCTACACGGCATCAGCGTGGCTTTTGGACACTAAACGATGCACTGCCGATTGCCTGTGCCACCAGCCGTATGTTGGTCGGACGCGGTAAATAAATAGCCGGACCCGCGACCACGGCTAACTTTATTTTCGCAGGTTGCTCACTCCTGTAACAAAGTTCTCCGCGCTCAGAATAGATGCGAGGCCGGCCGCTAGCTGAAATTTAGCGGCCGCAACGAGATAAATGCACCTTCAAATAGATGTAGCCACTGGTCTACAGGCGTGTAGCCAATTTAGTTCTCAGTGTGTCTGAGCCCCGCCTTCGATAACTTTTCTACCATTGGCACTGCACCTCCACTCAAACCTACGTGGATAGCAGAAAACTGGTCACATACATGGGCATGAGCGGAACGGACAGTAAATATTAGTATATATATATATATATATATATATATATATATATATATATATATATATATATATATATATATATATATATATATATATAGCTGCAAACCAGAATCTTAACAGGAGTGACCTCGCCTGTCTTATTTCCAGAGGTTTCTGTTTGTTATAAATTCGTATTTAGGACATGTTCTGACTGCCTCATTCTGGTCCCACAGAAATGTTTCGTTATCTGCTAAAGGCACTGCGTTTCCTTTTTTTTCTTTTTGCACTCCAATTACAGGAACAAGAAATCGCAGAGCTTCATGACATCGCCGAAGAATGCAAACCATGATTTTTGCAACAGGAAACATGCAGTGTTGCTTGACTCGAGGAAAGCATGAATCGAATAAAAAATGATCAGCCCCCTCATTCATATGTGTGTGCATGTTTGCTTTTAGGGCTTTTCTTTAATGAGCGAGGAACTAACGGGTTAAAATTAAAGCACACTATCACTTTACTAGATTCTTAACTAAGTATACAAAGTAAGAGAAAAAAACTAGCTAACTCGATCGCCTTGAATAAATCGCTGGGCAAATATGTGCCTCAGGATATATATGCCACAGTATACTAAAGCACCTGGATAGCGAACCGAATACATCGTCGGAACGCGTTTGCGCGTGTCCTACGCGAGACTATCAAATGTATACTAACATCATCAAATGTCATACTTCACCTATAAACTTTTGCTGCAGGATCACACACAGATCGGTGCAGTATCGTATAGGCACAGAAAGGGTTTTGAGGTCGAACCCACGCCCCATAAAAATGGTGAGGCCGCCACCACATGTTATGCAATGCACGTTCCCTCGTGTTGATGAGACATGCAGATAGGCTGAGCGTGACGAAATTGTGCAAGTAAAAAAGAAGGAATAATGAAAACATAATCATTCAGTTTTTAGAGACATTTTCTCGACAACGCCAAGGACGTATTGCACTAGCCCTAATATAAGGGTCTCTGTTGCTTAGGCAGCAACCCAGTTTGCTATAGAGCGCTCTTACACGTGAAGCTACATCGGTCAAAATAAAGCCTTTGAACATGTCCCTGGTGCGCGCCATTCTTACGGCTTCGGCTGGGCATCTGAAACTATGCGGTAAGACGACGAGCGTGCATTGCATAAACAAAATCAGTACCATAGGTGGGAGGGGGGAGGGAGGGGGGAGGCTCGTATTGCTAATTAAGCCACTTATTCTAACCATTTCCTCGCCTCAAAGGCGCCTTTAGATTAATTATATATCTGGTAAATGAGCCTTTGTAAGTTAATGAGACCGTCCAAAAACAAATGGCAGTGATAATCTCCGACACATTTTAAAATTACACGACTGAGGTTACCTGTAATTTATTCAATGATGCTAACTATGTAGTGTACTGTCGTGAATTCGGGGGTCCGTGCGGCCAACGAAGGTTCCATGGATGGTGCCGGCAGGGTTCCGAACGACGTTGAAGAGAACGAAAAAAGGATTAAAAAAAAAGAACATGGTTCAGTTTTACAACACGGCTCCAACTTCGGAGCACACTGCATGCTATAGCATCTTTGGATGTCCGAGCGTCTCCCTTTTTTTCCACAGCCATCCGGATCCGCTTCTTATGCTATTTTATTCCCTCTTTCCCTCTTTGAGGGAATTCACTGGTCAATCACAAATGCCGAATCGTTCACCACCTCTATCACCTCTCACTGGTCCCCCACGTGGTGCTGCTTTCTCCAACGTGGGGCTCGGGCCTCCACCATGGCAAACTGAATCTGCTGTCAACGCTTTCTCCGGGACTTCTCGACGATGAACCTGTCATCGATCAGTGGCCTTTTCGTGGCGTTCAGGATGACGACGTTGCTGTCTTGAAGCGAAGTGAACGAAGAGGCGTGAACATCAACCATGACAGTTGCATGTCGCTGGTGGGGCATCCTTTGTTCTAGGGGATCGCCAGGCACAACACTACATTTCTAGATCTAGCAAGGGGAACAATTGAGCAAGTTAGTTGAGATTAAAGTTGTTTGTAGCGCAAGAAAGTCTGTTTTGTATGTTTCTATTTTGTGCGCTTTCTTGATCGTGCACTGAAAGCAAAGTGTATAGCATTTGATATATCCCTTCCCTCGTTTACCTGTACGCTTGCCCCGTACCTTACCCGTACATGGGAGACAACCGGAACTTCTAGTCTCTTCCACGAGAAGCAGTTCGGAACCCCGTGCAGCGCCTGCGCCCGCCTCTGATAGCGACGTCACAACGACAACGTCTGAAAATGCTGTCTGTTTCGACAGCGTCTGTGTCTTCGATCAAAGGCGTAGCGCCTGAATGATACCGTCTCAATGCGCCAGCTGTCACGAGAGAAAAAATTGCGAGAAGGTTCCGCTTACCACCGTGCCTTTATGCGGTTCCGCACGGTACCATCTTTACCGAAAGTTAAACGCTTTAAAATGCTTTAGAAAGTTCAATGCTTTAAAAAGGCTTATCTGCATACTTTAGAGTTGAAGCAAACAACTCTGTATTCTTCGCACGCAGCCTACTTTGACCGATTTCACGTACACATATAGTTATTTACATAGTTGAATAAATGCCGACAAATGAGAAAATATGCCCCATTTGAGCTGACTATCCCAAGGCATAGTTAAGAAGCTCCATGTAATCATTGCGACATCAATACGCGCATAAATTGCACAAAAACATCCAACATGCCGAGCATACAGAAAGGCACAGTTCAGGAATTGAAACCACACATTTGACCATACATACGCACAGAAATATAGAAACAGACTGAGTCTGAAAAAAGTGACTGGTGCAATGGTTGGTTACACCATCAAGATGAACCAACGATAAATCAACATCAAATAAATAATTTTGCACATCACGGCATTGACGGGTTGAGAGCTTATTGTATTAAACTACGACTCGGGTTAGCGGTTGGCAATATTCTGGCGACAGTGGCTTTTGTCACGTATTTGTCGTGGGTCCGGCATACAACTCAGGCCTGGAGTACAAGAAACGCGCCATCACCACAAAAGAACAACAAGATCGTGTTCAAGTCGCTATTGTAGTACGTCAGGCAATGACCTCGCCGACGAAGCTGCTTGAACAGCACATGAAAGAGCACGTTTTCTTTGAAAAGTCACTAAATGCCAAATTTTTGTGCTTGACTTTTATACTTCCGGGAGTTTATTTCTGAATGATCACAGAATGAAGCCGTGAAACCTCCGACGGGACAAATAATGAAGTGTAACAACATTAATTGTAAGCATTTCTGACACCCCTTCAAAACGTGCCCCAAAAACTGAAGCTGTAGCCGAGCGTTGCCCTGCGGCGGTCGCAAGTGACCTGTTGCATGGACGCATGGGCTCACAAAGCAGTGACGTCGTCCAGAAGCGCTCGTAGAATTCGTCTGTTCGTCGTAAATACACTACGTCGTCGCCGTCAGAATCATGGCCGTCTCGTCATCGTTAAATGAGGTCGACGTCTTTGGGAAGGTCGGGCCCGCTGCCATATACAGGACAGTTAACTTTAGCCAGCGCTTAAAAATATGCAAATGCCACGTAACTGGACAGAACGAAGGTATTGTTGTTTGCCATTGCTCGGAGATGCTCAAGCTACTTTTTCATTCCGACTAATGAGATAATTAGTTTTATTTATTTATTCAACTTCTCAAATATCATAATTAGATGAAAAGTGTCAATGACAAAATTGTAGAGCGACATGAAAAACTTCCGATACGGCTTTCTGTTCCTCAATACGTGCTACATAAGTGTTTTTCCGAGCGTGGAAGAAGCCAGCAAATGCACGCAGAGTGCCTCGAGCGGCCAGTCGCGTGGCGATGAAAAAAGATAGTTTGAGTCTCCAAGCGATGGTAAACAACAATACCTTTGTTGTGTCCAGCTCCGTGGCAATTGCATGTTTTTAAACACTGGCTAAAGTTATCTGGGACTGTATAGTGGATATAGAGAACCCTTTTCAGAGTAGCCCCTACAGAGCAGCGGGTCGCAAATTGAAAGCGCTGCAAGCAGCGATGAAAGATTTACATGGAAACGTGCGCGTTGGCCACCACAAAATGAAGCGAGCAAATTCGGCTGCTTTTCCCACCCAGGAGGCCATTCATTCCGACTGCTGTTGCGGACGAAGTTGACCCACTGTTGTCGGGGCCTCACCCGCCACGGTAGCTTACTGGCTAAGGCATTGCGCTGCTGAACTCGAGGTCGCGGATTTGATTCCGGGCGCGTGAGCGCATTTCGAGGGGGGTGACATGAAAAAAAAAAGAAAGAAACTCTCGTGTACGTAGATTAGGTGCCCGTTGAAGAACCCCAGGAGGTCAAAATATAAAAAAATAACTAAATCGGAATTTAGTTTAGATGGGGCGCCGCGTGGGGGAAACAAATCAAATGAAAAGGCTGCCACGATCCCATCTGTTTGCTTCAGTGGACACCACTGCACCCGACACCGATGCCCTGTCACGACGGTATGTTTCGACTACTGCTGTCACGCACAGAAGAGCGAGGAGTCAGTCAGGAAGCACGAGATACGGGCGAGCGGTAACGATACTGTCCGCCAAGATCCGGCGGCCCTTTACGTACGCTCGGAAGACTTCCTTATGCTCCTCAGAAAGTACGTAACAAAAATCTGTGCACGGCGCTCCTTCGTTTTACACGAACATATTAAATAAAAAGATGTCACCACGCGCGACAAACACTTCCCAACGGCACCCTGTCCACTGACAGCTCCGATGACTGCCGCTGATCGAGCCAGAGGGCGTGCGTAGGTCCCCTGCCGCCGCAGCCGACGGTGCTTGCGAACCGGTGGCACATTATTTTTGCCAGCACGAATAACATTTGTACAATCAAGTCGTGCTTTAATAAATCCAACTTGTTTTCTCGATGCCTTGGCTGCGAAGAAAAAACGTGTAAGCCAGGCGAGCAGCTTCGCTGAGGCGGTTGGTGTGTGCTGTTTGTCTGCGAGACGAAACGCCCTTGCATCGCGGCTCGCCATCTCGCCAGAGTTTTAGTACTGAGCGCTGCGTTGCAGAACAGGTGCACTTTTAACGTACCTGCTTTATTCAGTTAGTAGGACTTTCCTAACAAGCAACACTGGGACCGTCCGTACTAGTAGTTATAGTAGTACCAGTAGTTATAGTTATACTATGCTTATCGTCGACCACGTGCTGATACACATTTCAATGTCATATGCTTCCAAACCTTATCTTGATTACTTTAACTGTATATATATGGCACTCAGTGGTTGCAGCTTCTGCGCTAACCTAGTTGGGTTTGAAAATCAATTAGACCTGCTTTTTTTTTTTTGTCCGAGCGGCAGAACTAGTGAGTTGGCGTGAAAAAGATCCATTCCTCATTGGTTTAGGTAATCGTTTACTGCATTTAACCATTGATGAAGACCACGTAAAGTTCTTGGACATTGGTCAACAGGGATGCCAGCGCGAACCGCAATGAAGGCGAAGCCGGTTTACTTAAGAGATACCACATTGTGTGAGAAATTGTCACAATGCGCTGTGTGGCGCTGGATGTATTAGTGGGACGTTGCCACTGTGTATAACTACGTAGCGCTTTCGCAGACCGTGACATCCATCCATCCATCCATCCGTCCGTCCGTCCGTCCGTCCGTCCGTCCGTCCGTCCGTCCGTCCGTCCATCCATCCATCTGTCCGTCCGTCCGTCTGTCCGTCCATCCATCCATCCATCCATCCATCCATCCATCCATCCATCCATCCATCCATCCATCCATCCATCCATCCATCCGTCCGTACGTCCGTCCGTCCGTCCGACCGTGCGTCCGTCCATCCACCCATCCATCCGTCCGTCCGTCCGTCCGTCCGTCCGTCCATCCATCCATCCGTCGGTCCGCCCGTCCGTCCGTCCGTCCGTCCGTCCGTCCGTCCATCCATCTATCCATCCATCCATCCATCCATCCATCCATCCATCCATCCATCCATCCATCCATCCATCCATCCATCCATCCATCCATCCATCGATCCGTCCGTCCTTGCGTCTGTCCGTCCGTCCGTCCGTCCGTCCATCCATCCATCCATCCATCCATCCATCCATCCATCCATCCATCCATCCATCCATCCATCCATCCGACCGTCCGTCCGTCCGTCCGTCCGTCCGTCCGTCCGTCCATCCATCCATCCATCCATCCATCCATCCATCCATCCATCCATCCGTCCGTCCTTCCGTCTGTCCGTCCGTCCGTCCGTCCGTCCATCCATCTATCCATCCATCCATCCATCCATCCATCCATCCATCCATCCGTCCGTCCGTCCGTCCGTCCGTCCGTCCGTCCGTCCGTCCGTTCGTCCATCCATCTATCCATCCATCCATCCATCCATCAATCCATCCATCCATCCATCCATCCATCCATCCATCCATCCATCCATCCGTCCGTCCTTCCGTCTGTCCGTCCGTCCGTCCGTCCGTCCGTCCGTCCGTCCGTCCGTCCGTCCATCCATCCATCCATCCATCCACCCGTCCGTCCGTCCGTCCGTCCGTCCGTCCGTCCGTCCGTCCGTCCGTCCGTCCATCCATCCATCCATCCATCCATCCTCTTACGCTGACACAGTCACCCAAGTTCTCTACCAGCGTGGGTCGCTAGGTGTGGTTGTGATGCCGTTGTGGCCGTTCTATCATAGTCATTCCAGCTTCGCGATCCGACTTTCCTTATGCTATCGTCGTCACGCCTTCTACGCTGGCCCAATAGCCCAACTAGTCCAATAACTTGGGTCACTAGATACGTGTCCGTGGGCGTGATGCGGTCATGGTCGTTCATTTATCGTCAGTCCAGCTTTGTCATCCGACTCTCGTCATGCTGTCGTTGTCATGCCGTGATCATTGTCACACAGGCTTCTTCATGCAGTCATCGTTGCTCCATTGTCGTCACGCAGTTGTAGTCATCCAATTGTTTTCATGCCGTTGTCATGCCATCGTCATCATTGCGTCGTCGTCACACAGCCGTCGTCATGCATTCGTTGTCATACCATCGTCCTGATGTCGTCGTGGTAGTTCCATCGTCATCGTTAGAACGTCGACATCCAATTTTCGTCATGCAGTAATCGTCATAACACCCACCGTGGTTGCTCAGTGGCTGTGGTGTTGGGCTGCTGAGCACGAAGTCGCGGGATCGAATCCCGGCCGCGGCGGCCGCATTTCGATGGGGGCGAAATCCGAAAAACTCGTGGTACTTAGATTTAGGTGCACGTTAAAGAACCCCACATGGTCGAAATTTCCGGGGTCCTCCACTACGGCGTGCCTCGTAATCAGAAAGCGGTTTTGGCACGTTAAACCCCATAATTAAATTTTTAATCGTCATAACATCGTCATCATGCCATTGTCGCCATGCCGTCGTCATTTCGCTGTCGTCTTACCATCATAATAACTTCAGTAACGTAATCCCGTCGTAGTAATGCCCGTCGCCGTCCTACCACCTTCGTCGATCCATCGACATCATTCCATCTTAATCATGCTATTGTTATTCAATCCTGATTATGCAGCTTCGTCATCCGTTTGTCATCATACCGTCGTCGTCATGCCATTATGGTCATAAAGTCATCGTCATCACAATGTCCTCATATTGTCGTCATCATGCCGTCGTCCTCACGTTATCATCATCACACCACACCGCCTTTGTCGTTCCATCGACGTCATTCCTCCTCCTTCCTTCTGTCGTCGTCCCTGCGTTGGCGCCATACAGTCGTCGTCATCCCGCCATGCTCCTGGGCGACCTTGGCAAGCGAGTGCCACAGCAATGTGGGACGATACCGCAATGTGTCGCATATAGCCGAAGCAACGAAAGTCTGAGATCGACCACTACAGAAAAATTTATGCGACTTCAGAAATACGGTGTGTAATAATAAAGATCGGGTCCCTCGCTGCCCTTTCTTCTCGTTCATTACATAATGAGGGTATCGAGTCCGGCACAATTGATGCTTTCACGTAGCTTGTATGGGTTTACTGACCAGTTGCCTTCGACCAAAAAGGTTACGTACTCGTGAGGCCTGCGGCAGAAAAGATGTTCCACATCCGCCGCCAAGGTTTGTGAGTGGTGGCACTGGCTAACATTCCCAGGTTTAGTCCCAGAAGATAAACAAAGATACCTCAGAAAGTGGATGGGAAACGGCGCCGTGGTAGCTCAATTGCTAAAAGCATCGCACACGTAATGCGAAGACATGGGTTTTTGTCCCACCTGCCGCCAGTTGTTCTTTCATCCATTGTCATTTACATTTATCTTTATAATTCCCTAATTCACTTACAAGTACTTGGTTACTTTGTTGGTTTCTCATAGTATGATTAATAACAATCGGGCCCGTCGGTTACCTTTGTTCTTGTTCACACATACATACATATATATATATATATATATATATATATATATCATTGCTGAAGCGGTGCTTGATGACCTCAAACGGCTCAAGAGACGTCCATATGCCACTCAGTGCACCAAAGCGAAACGACGCCGGTCTGTGATGGAGTTCATTGAAAATGGAAACCATCTCGGCCAACGTTTTCTCGTTTTAGAGAACTGATTTTACCGCTTAGCAAGTTGCCATGGATATTCAGTCACGCCGTACAATGCAACAGAGGGAATTTTCTGTTAAGGATTAATTCAGATTCTAGTCTATGCTGTTATAAACATGTGGCTGAGGAGAGCGCAGAACAAAATGAACATTGGATTACAGTTACCACATTGCTTAAAAATGCATCAATCAACTGGAATCTGAAAGGTGGCGCATAGTTTATTACAGAAAAATATCAATTCACGAGCTAAATAGGACAAGTAGAAACATGTCTCAATTCGCCGCAGTTTCTGGAAGCTCATCATTCACATATTTAATTTTTTGGGGCGCCTGGATGCCAAACAGGGGCACGAAAGAAATTGTGCTCTGAGAAATTGGGCCTACAGTTAGAAAAGTTCACTGGCCGAAAGTGAGTTCAGGGGCCCTATAACGTAAAACTATTCCAATGTGTTTTTATTCCAATCTCCTGACGTCAAATTTGCGTAACCGCCTACGCAAGCATCGGGCGCTCAGTCGCCGGGTTCTCTGAATAGACCAATCAAACGCTCTCCTCGTTCATAGGAGGTCACTTTTGTTTGCTTGAAAAACGAATAACATTGCCTACCCTGAGCAGCTTGTCTTATCTAATTGGCTCACAAGAGGCGAGGGGCACGCTCAAGTAGAGAGGGATTCGATAGGGCCGAGCCCCTGCACTGAAAATCGATAACCGGATGAAGAGGGTGGTGCCGGCGTCTACGATTGGTCCGCTTTCCCTTACTTAGCTTGCGGTGGCTCGTCGACAATCGCGGCGGCATGCAAAGGAAGCATAAGAATGACGCTAAAACGGATCCTCAGCAAAAGAGAGTTGGCAGAACGAGGTCGTAAAGGGGCCGAAAGTGCTCGAAAATGTTACACGGCCACGTAGAAAGATTTAGTACACGCAAATAAACCCATGCTCTTCGACAGGTGCGAGTAGCCAGTCCCTGAGCGATCGGCGGCAACCATGTTTTATTCCTTTCGGCACGGGGCAGCCTGCGGCTATTCAGAAGAAAATTCAGTGTTGATCGGCATATTAATGCATCTTTATGGTGTACACGTCACTTTGACGAGGTGAGTTTTTGCGGTTTTGTGACGTCGCGTGAGAGGCAGGTGAAGTGGGCGCAGCCCGAAAACTTTTGACCAATGGCCGAGGGCTAATGGCGAAGAGGCGTCGAATCAGAAATAACTATTTTTCTTTTGTTCGGTTAAATCATGCCTAATCCGTGTGTACACGTTATATCAGATGGAGAGCTATCGCGGTTTTCGTGACGTCGCGTGACAGGCAGGTGAAAGGGCGGTGGTCCAAAAAGTTTTTCACCAATCGCGGAAGGCTGATTGCAAAATTGGAATAGAAAAGTTTGGAATAGTTTTACGTTATAGCACCCCAGGACACTAATATATATATATATATATATATATATATATATATAAAGAGAGAGAGCACCAGCAGCACAAACACCAAAATTGTTCGATAACGCACGTCGTTTCACGGTACGGGCATGCTGTACGCTGGTATTCCTTGTAGCTTCAAATAGACAAGTGGTACGTTGCAGACAGAGGAGAAAAGTAGCCTGCGAAGATAGTCTCGTAGCGCAACAAAACATAATTTTGTAGAATTCGAAGTTCGCTCCTCGGCGAAGAAAAAATATAATAGTCTGAGAATTTCAAGTATCGATATAACGGTTAAATGAAAAGTAGAATACGTCGCCGCAATGGCTTCGCCTGTGACACCCCCCATCTGAAGGCATAAACATCGGAAAATACAATGTCATATTCTAGCTACCAAAAAAACAGCGCAGAATAATATTGTCACGTAGTAGTGACGGGATAGAAAGCAGCAAACTGTGAATGACGAAACTAGCGTTTTATTGGGCGAAACTGTGCCCTCAAAAACAAGCTATACTCAAAGAACAATGACAGCGGCGAACACAGTCAGCGATCGTCGAAATTCTGATCAGTGGGTCAAGCGCGTCGGCTTTTATACATTATTTTTTAGGCTTGTAGCGCAGCTCAGAATGAGCAAAAAGGAAGGTGGAAGGGGTAATGAAAAGCAAGAGAGAACAGGGTTACCCCTTCCACCTACCTTTTTGCTCGTTCTGAGCTGCGCTACAAGCCTAAACAAGTCATGACATACCAACTCGATCAAACTGCTATGCTTTTATACATTAGTCATCGAAGGTTCCAGAGTAATCGCTGGGGCCCGCGTGAATTCCAGAAAGCATTACATCATTCGCGTCGCTCATACAATCAGACTACACTAGGTTCAGTGACATCAGACAACTGGTAGGAGCGTTGATAACATTCGAGAAACTTCCGATACATGCAGGCGAGTCCTGTACCGAGCGATCAGTCTTTAACATTTCTTAGCCGGTGAAAATCTGTCACCGGTGCAAGATAAACAAGTACACGTGTCAATATGCTGAACAATGGAAAGTATAGCGAGGGATGCTGCGACAAATATCTATAATGGACACAGTGAAAACACTGAAATAGGCTTTTTCCGCGATTCTACGTCGTCATCCCGTGTAGAGCACTTCAATAGGGTGACATAAGAACCACCCCTACTTGAAGACTTCCTTTCGCCAATGTATGAGTTAACAGAACGCTATCGTGGGTGAACAAGCACTACTCGGATCGCTGAGGCATCCTATTCTCTGTAGAGACTCAGCACGACACAATCGCGCTAGCTAGAAAGCGTCGTGCTGAAGAAGCAAAAAAAGAAGAAAAAAACGCCACCTTTGAGATACGTAGGGACACGTGCAGAAAACGCCAAGGGCGCGTTACACCACGTGTAAAGGTTTCAATTGCCCGGGCAACAGTGTAGTTAGCTCTAGTGTGCCCTCACACTCAAGGCTACAACGTGAAAATGAAGGCACTGGCCGTCTTCCTGACGTGCGCTATTCTCGTGGCGTCGGCTGGATATCCGGATCTATGCGGTGAGGTGACGAGTCTGCAGCGCTTGCATTAAATCAGTTCGACATCAGTGACCTGCGCTTCACCTGTTAAGCTAATTTTTTTGTAGCATGTGCTTGTCTCCGCACGAGCCTTGAGAACATTTGCATCAAGTTAACACTAAGCGGAAATCACAGTCGCAGCGGCAATATCTTGTTCGTGTTTAAATTCGGCACTTCAAACTACTTTAATTTTTTGCTTTAGCACGTTGAAATATATCTCGAAGTCTCCGAATTATACATACGTGATGGAGCCTCCTGCGTGTATATTGCTCTCACAATTATTTGGTTTTGGTACCTATCTTCGCTCAGCGATATAACACGCCAGTTACGGTTTGGTCGTACGGGTCACACCCTCAAGAAGTTAAGCAGTTCTAAGCAACAATAAATAGAAAAAGACGAAACAACAAGCGCAACAAGTGCTTGTTAGTTTCCTGTTGCTTGTGGCTTGGTGCTGTTTAATTTCTTTGACAATAAACCAACTATGGTTTTACTGATGACTATACTGGTTGTAGTTGACATTCGCAATTTTTCAGCTGAGATCTTCAGCTACATAGAAGTAAAGGACGCCATGACTGTACATAAAGGAAGTCGACAGGTCCACCTTTTCCGTGTCACATCGTAGCACGTTTTGCGCCCCCTTATGTAGCCGTGGGCCAACCGATCCAAGTATCTTTTATTCTCTAGCTTTTCAACTCAGCTTTAAACGAAAACTGTCCGACTACAAGTGCGCCAAGTAATAAAAAGTGTTTTCAGAGTCAGGGTATTCAGTCATTTCGTGTATACACTGAGAGCGCGAGGTGGACGGCGACGAAGTGTCTGCTTGGCAAAACGTTGTTTATCTCTTGCCTTTTTTGTGAAATTAAACGTGTACATTTGAGGCGTCGCTTCTTTGTCCGTCGGCGATGGACGTGGACCACTTCCGACGTCTGCCAGATTCGGTGACGTCAGTGGCGGTCACGTCAAGTAAGCGGACTGGCCCTCACAGCCATTCCGACAGCGAGGACGCCCGTATCTCCTCACTGCGAAGCGAGGAGCCCTCCGATAACAATTTCGAACTTGTGAGCCGTAAGGCGAAGAGACGTAACACCAGGACCTTTTCTTCCACGAGCACAATGAATGAAAGACCACAACGAAGGCTTGTGACCAACACCATCCTTTTCGTTCCTGCTGTGCCCTACGGGAACATGAAACGTTTCAACAGCAACGTGTATCGGTGGTGTTGGATGGATGGGTGCCAAATGAAATTACTGACGTCAGAGTGAATATATGGAAGAACGTAGTGGCGATTGATGTCATGCATGCGGTCACGCTGAATAGCCTGCGCAACGTCCCCGACGTGGACGGAATGAAGGTTTGTTGCCACATCCCGCTGCGCTCTGACGTTATCACCGGTGTCATCTATGACGCAAATACCACCATTCCCAGCTCCGACTTAGAAGTTCTTGTAAAGCCAGCCAGTAAAGCTGCTGTCATCGTGAGTGTTACCCGCCTGGGCAACTCACGTTGTCTGAAGATGCTATTCAAAGCAGACTCTCTACCTTCATATGTAAAGGTGGGCCATTTCCGGCATCCTGTACGACCTTTCGTACCAAAGCCACTACAGTGCACTGCATGAAGCTGGGTCATGTGAGAAGCGTATGCAAGAATACAGAAGTGTGCTCTCGTGGCGCTGAAACCCACTTCGCAGATGATTGCAAAGGAACTGTTCTTAAATGTTCGAATTGTCATGGGTCCCAAGGAGCTTCGTCAAAGGATTGCCCAAACAATACAAAGGAGTTGGCTGTCCTAAAACAAGTGACGAGAGACCATTCTTCTCATCTGGAGGCTGCCAAAACCATTAGAAAGCGGCGATATCGTCGCTGATGTTTGTTAAAGAAAATCGGTGCCTCTACCGTGTCCTTCACATGCACTGCTACTCCACCTCCCTCGCCGCCCAGACCGGTCGCGGCTGACAGGAACCAGAATGCTGAAAAAACCCAGGCTGCGGCTGGTGCAGCTTCGTTAAGGTTGTCAAAGGCACAGTCACCTGCAACTTCACTGTGCACAATGGCAGTTTTGAATTCTGAACTTCCCGCCGATAAACTACTGGAAGAGAACAAACAAGTGGTCGTAATGCTTCGATCACATATGAATGCCATTCGCCTGCTCCTCAGCAAGCTAAAAATGCCATCAGCTCACAGTGCACTTCAGAGACTGGATGCTCTAAGTCCAGTATTTGCAAGCCTTCAGTAGAGGCCATTACTCATCCAATGCAGTCATTCCGCACTGAGGTCTGACAAGCTTCGATTTTACAATAGAACGCCAGAGGATTCAGGTCCCACATCTCATCCTTCCATCAATTAGTTTCACAAATCCGATTCCCATAACCGATATTTGCGAACCCAATGTACTTACTTCCATCAAAGTGTCAGGGTACGAACAATTTATTTTTTTCGAAGAGCAAAGAGCGCAGCAAAGATGTCGTGTACATCTGCGCGGATTTTACGTATGCCCACCATGCAGTACTACCACATGATAACGATCAATACGCCTGCGTACGTGTAAGAAAGAAGCAAGTGTCATTCACCCTCATTAGTATCTACATATCCCCGTCAGATTAATTTGAATGCGACAAACTTCGAGACATATTGTTGCAGACCAGTGGTCCTTGGATTATAACAGGAGATTTCAACGCCCATCACTTACTTTGGGGTAGCTCGGCAATCAATTCCAGAGGCAGGAATATGGTGTCGTTCACCTCGGATCAGGACCTTTGTGTCATGAATGATGGCAGTCCTACGTTGACAGCGAACCATTCCCAATTTGACGTAGAACTGGAGAGTCTAACCGCACTTCGATGACGAGCTGAAAGAAGATACAGGCGCACGAAGGCAGTTTATAATCTGAGAATGGCACGGGGAACACATAAGAAAATTCAGCGCCGTTTGGACAAATTGCAGGAACAACGCTGTAAGTCCTTTTCTGAATCACTGGACATTCGCAGACAACTTTAGTACACCTGGAGGACTGTTCGTGGCCTGCGCTCATCTCCGCAACAGCGATAGCCTTTCATGGCCTTAGCACTACATCACTGCCAGACGCAACTTCAGGTGGCGAATGATTTTTGTGCGCGGATCGCTCGCTTGTGTGTCACCCCCAACGCCGAAGACGTGAGTGTAGTCCTTGTGTCACGCGTCCCAAAAGTGGAAATTCCGTTTAGTATGGAAGAACTGGGCGCCTCCTTGGCTGCTTTTCGACGTTCATCTTCACCAAGGCCCGACGGCATCACCTACGCAGCTCTTGCCCATCTTGGAGAAGAGGCCAAGCAAGAGCTGTTAAATTACTACAACCGCTCATGGCACGAAGGCATTGTTCCTCAGTAATGGAAGATTAGTAAGCTCGTACCGCTACTCAAAGAAGGAAAGTCACCTCTTGAACTGACTGACGCTACACCGCCCTTTTGCCCTGGCAAGCTGCATAGAGAAAGTAATGGAAAAGATTAATCTTACACGCTTGGAATGGTATCTTGAACGCCACAATGTGTACCCTGACTCCATGACAGGTTTTCGGCTTGGCAGATCATCAATAGACAATGTTAATAACCTCGCAACATTCATACAACAACAAAAATGCCTCAAGCGCATATCAGTGGCGCTGTTTCTTGATGTGAAAGGGGCGTCCGACAATGTTACACATAAAGCGATCCTCGAGTCATTGGAGTCTGTTGGAATCAGTTGCCGAATGTTTCAGTGGATCTGCGACTATTTGAATAGAAGGTTCTTCTTTGTGCTGACCGAAGATGGCTTGACTGCCAACTATTTTACACACGGTGGCGTCCCACCGGGGCGGGCTATTAAGCTCTTTTCTCTTTAACCTGGCTATGGTTGGCCTTGCTGAAATATTACCCAAGACAATTCACCTATCAATGTACGCTGATAATATTTGTCTTTGGTCTCCTGCGATGACTCGTCTTCAAGTGCGCGCGAGAATTCAGCGGGCAGCCACCCTAACGCGTTCGTGTCTCCGCAAACGAGTCCTTAGCGTGTCCATCGAAAAATGCGCGTTAATCGCATTTACGCGCATACCCGTGGAAACGTACCCTGTTTCTCCCAATGGCCAGGCTATCAGATACCAGAAGGCTCGCCGCTTTTTAGGTGTGATTATTGACAAGGACCTTTCATGGAGCCGCCACTGCATCTCCCTGAAGCGGAGACTAACTTAGATAGTACATATACTGAGGTCCCTGTGCGAAAAAACCTGGGGCACGTCGGTACGGTCCATGCTGCAGCTGTACAGAGCACTGTTTCTGGACTTTTTACGGTACAGCTTGCCGGTTTTGGTAAACACATGTAAAACAAACATTCGTAACCTCAAAAGTTTGCAAGGCCAGGCTCTACGGACATGTCTTGGAATACCACTATGTGCCTCGACTCACACAACAATCATGATTTCCAAAGACTACTTAGTTCCAACATACATAACGATTGACAACCTTAGAGCACACATTCGACATCTGCGTCGCGTACCCAGTTGCTATATTGCTGCTTTGCCAGCACAAAGACCTCAAACCACATCTTCAAAACTTGTTGCGATACATGAAGGCTACCTTCCGTCGGTCTTTACACCAGCAGCAAGACCACTGTTACTCCTGTAGTTCGTATACGACAGCCACAAGTACGCCTCACGATTCCTGGAATTACGAAGAAGAGCCATCATTCAACAGTGGCTCTACGTCAGTTCACACTGTCATTACTGAACGAGGCGTATGAACAAAGAACGCACATTTACACCGATGGAGCTGTTTAAGCCACCAGCTCCACAGGCGATGTTATCATCCCGGCCTTAAAAGTCACAATAGCGCTCAAAGTGTTCCTTATAGCGACCTCTACGACAACAAAACTTGCCGCTATACGTGCCGCTGTTAATTACATCGCGCAAGCCAAACTTCGAAAGTGGGTCGTTTTTTGTGACTCCAAGGCAGCCCTTCTGAATCTGCAGTCAGCCTTACGGCTCAAGACCCATGGACAACTGGTGTTTGAGGACAAAGAGGTTCTCCATCAAGCCCTTATAAACGGACATGACATCATCTTCCAATGGCTTCCGGCGCACTGTGGCATCATTGGAAATGACCTTGCTGATAATTCCGCCCGGTCAGTCCATGAAGAAGCTCTGACACTTCCTATACCCTAATCAAGGACAGATGCTGCGAGAGGTCTTCGACTACTTGCTGAAACCAAGACTGAAACGTTGTGGAACACCCCGACTTTATCCAACTGCCGTCTCCACTGGCTGGATCCTACACTGAAGCTGCAGATTTCATCGAACTTCTCCCGCCGTGATGCACCTTTACTGTGCCATCCCTGGTTAGGGCTGCTTTTACGAAAGTCTACTCATTCCTTATTGGAATGTCCGACGCACGAATATGTGACTCGTGCAACTGTGAAGAGACGATCGAGCACGCATTGTGTTTTTGTAATGTCTATGACAACAAACGCGACGTTCTTAGAACGGTGTTAAACCGATTAGATAACAGACCATGGCCCCACGCGTCCCAGGCTTACAAAGCGACCCGGGCACTGCTACGTTTCATGAAAGCGACGGGCCTTCGTTACCGATTATAGGCGCGAAGTTATGGACATCCGCAAGTATTCACACTGATAGTACCTTCTTCCATCCCTCTCCTTTCTTTTCTTCCCTTAAACCCCTTCCCCTTTGTAGGGTAGGAAACCGTGAGTTCGTCTGGTTGATCTTCCTACCTTTCTTTCCTTCATTTCCCCCCTTTTCCTCTACTGAGAGCGCTAAAATTAACTCAGGATCTATCACACCAAAGCAATAAATTCCGCCAGAGTATCCCAACATTAGAAAAAGCGTCTCACGCGAAATGCTTTGAATCTGACAGCTGAGGGTTTAACCAAGAGGGAGCGAGAACACATTTGGGACGAATTGGAGGCGCATTACAAAACTTTGGGGCTGTAGACAGGCAAACTCATTTGCTAGAAAGAGCGGTTGCAGCTGATTGCAAAGCAATTGTAGCTTTGAAATGCATACTTTTGTAACGACATGTGGAAGCCCATTAGCCTAGCGTTACCGCGTTACGCCATTATCACCATTGTGCTCACCAAAGCGTGTATACGGAGGCGATTCTCGCAGCATTTGTCACTACACGCGTAGATGACGGCTGGTATATGAACGATAATGGAAAAGACAGAGCATTTAAACAGCAACATACCACACTGCAAAATGACATCGGAAAAAGGTTTCTTGTGGCCACAGCTTCGAAGAACACATGCTTCATATCTAGAAACCAGCACCAAGTATATTTCACTCCTTCAAGAGAAAAAAAAAACTTCATAGCAATAAGAATAATAAGCTAACGACTATCTTCACAGAACTGTGACTGAAGGGTCTTATCATATTTGCTAGATGTCAACTCTCTTCAGTCACAATGTTATTCAAGTCTCTCTTGCACACAGTACCAGTGCCGTATGCAGTCTTCCTCACTGATCTCCTGGCTCGATCGGTGCATGTAGAAGTGCTTTGGCTAGCAAGGCGCGCCGATATGCTAGGCGGCCTGATGAAGCCTCTGTGCTTGGCCGGGATGCGTAGTTGTGGTGCCATGTATATAGCATGCGCTCAGCGAATGACGTCGGTTGCCTCCGTTATTTCCATATACGAATTTGCGTATTTTGACGCCTTTACTGTGTGATAATTGTAAAAGAGTGTGATATGACTCCATAGAGACATTTTGTTTTAGTAAAGTCATGGCGCATAGACTACGTACAAAAAGTGTATAGACGAAGTACCTTACAGAACATGTCAACACAACACCTGTAGACTTAACGATAAATCTCTCCTCACCTATTGTAGTTCAATTAAATATATTTTTCTTAATGATTGGAGGTATTACGTGGCGTCGTTACGCCTTTGGCCATACGAACGCCGCCTTTGGAATCCGTGATGCTGGAATGGAAAGGTAACGTCTGAAATCCGTTCAATAACACAATAACAATTAACAAAATAATCAGCGCTAATTTTGCTCTTGCAGGTTTGTTGTCCGTAAAATTGCAACAATGTCCACTCGTACAGGTCCGTTTAATAAGTGTGCGAAGGGGGAAGTACGTTGACGCGTTGTCATATTTTCCTTCATTATTTTTTATTCAGATTACAGGGTGGAACAGCTGCCTGCACTGGCCGAGTGCATTGAAAAGAAGGCCTCTTTCAGGGTACGTGATGGGTGAAATGAATAACCACAACTATTTTCGGGGCTAAAATGAACGAACGAGAAATGTGCGATATCTGATATACGCAGCACGTAAGATCAAAATAGAAGCCTGCAGTCTATAGACAATACGTTTCAAATCAGTTATCCTAAACCCATCACTGAGTTAAGCTGATTTCATAAAGGTTCTTGAAAATAAATCCCTCCTGACAATGGCGAACGAAAAGAAAAAGAACGAGAAATAAGACATGAAAAGACATGCCGAGAAAGAAAGTAAGAAAACTGGGCGTGCTCGCTGTAAAAGTATCATGGTTAGCGTTTTCTGAATGTGTTTATTTAATTGTTTGTTTGTTAGTTTATTTCAATACCTGCAGGGCTCTAATACGTCATAGAAGGGAATGAGAAACAGATATATAAAACAAGAACAGAACAATGCGGCTGCTGAGAGTATCAATAAAGTACAACTGCACCCTCAAATTCAAATACATCTGTCGATTTGTAGACTTCAGTGTACAATAGTATGGAGTTATGAGTGTTTCGATGTTCATGCAGCTCAAGATAGCGCTTTTGAAGACAAGAACTGAACTCAACTGCCTGAATGGCGCCTGCATGATCCGAGCGCTGTGCATCATGGTAGAACCGGTACGTGCAACATGCTTATAGCGGCCCTCGATGAATTATTCACGAGTGAAATCTGTGTGAAAAGAAGCTTCGGCCACGTATTGGAGATAAAAGACCTTGAAATTTAACAGTACAAAACCGAATACGATGGAATTCTAAACAGATAGCTCAGCGAGTGGAGGGTGCAGCATCTAGTGGGACATATGACTTTAAAACGCAGTCTTTTTCAGGTGATCAAAACAAAACAACCTTAATTTATCTGAAGTAATAGAAGCAAGTCCTCCTTTTTTCCTTTCTTTTTCTTGCATGACTGGACGGCGCTGATGTGCTATTCTGTGCTAGTCACAAATTAGGTCTTGCTGGGTGCGTCAACAAGAGATGATCCAACCACGCGTCTATTTCGGTTTAAAGTATACCGCCCCGTTATCGATGTCTCTTAAGTGGCTCCACCACCGACTCTGCCCGATGCCATCTAAAGGTTTTGGCACGGAGCTCGGCGTCTGAAGACACTCGATGCAGCGACTTCCCAGCGGTGTCACAATTTCTCATTCATCTAGAGCACCCGGCTACTCAAGCGGAGCGTCCGTGCTGCGCGTCTAAAAGGGACAAGCCTGTACTCCATCTCACAAGTCATTTGCAGAACTTTGGAAGCTCCAAGGCTCCTTAGCCAAGGCGGAATGCCCCTCGAAATGTGTTCACCTGCGCTACGTCGTCTACTCAGCGACTGTTGAATTCGTGTTATACGCCGTGCCTGCGCAAAGGAATACGTCACCTGTCGCTGCAACATATCATGTATCAAGCAAAAAACTTCACCTCCGATTATGATACTCCATAATGCGAAATTTGAGCGCAGCTCTATACGTGTTTTCATTTCGCCTGTCAATATTTTGTATTAGGATTGTACAGATGCACGGTTTATATTTGAAAGAGAACGCTGTGAGTAGCGTGGGTGGCGCAGGCAATCTGCCTCGTGCAGCACGTTGCAAACGGAGCGAAATGTGGCGCGACTGCCTCGCTATCGGGATATCGCGAGAGGCAGCGCCTGGGTGACGCATGGGCGCGATTCACAGCAGCTGCCATGCAGCTCACGAAGTGCTTTGTTTCCATACAGACGACGGGCGCTATGCTGGCGTCATATCGTAGCCATCGTCGCCGCGCAGCGCGTGTTGCGCGGCACTACGCTTTTCTTCGCACGCTTTTGTTCGACCAACGACGAGAGCGGCCCTTCATCGCGGGGAAATTATGTCACCAGCGTCAGCGGCGACAGCACCCAAGGGAAAGTCGCATCGAGCCTTACCGCTCGCCATCGCTCCTTGCAGGAGCAGTGATCCCCGCCGCACACGCTGGTACCGTGGACAGACCTCAGCAGCTGAGCTGACGCCGCGGAACACCTATGCCACACGAAACACCTATCCTCACCACCTCACCTCACCCTGCCCCCCTCCCTCCCCCTCGGAAGCGCAGATGAGATCACCCACACGGCTGAAGTTGCCGTGGCCGCCGGCAACTCAGCGCATCCGCAGGCCTTCTCCGCTCCTCCTCCGCTTTCCTCCTCGCGCGCTCTTCTTCCAGCTTCTTCGATCTCCTGCGATCTTTTTCCATCTCCGCGTTCGCTCCGTTACGAGGTAAGGCACGTCTACGCTGAACGCAGGAACGGGGACTGAAGAGCTGCTCTCTAAAACAAAACTCTCTAATCCTGCCACTGTTCACACTGTTACGCCTGGAATTTGCTTGTTACGCGCGGAGCAAGCAGGATATTGCTCGTGTGCGCCTCGTACCTTCGGCAGTGCTGCAAACGACTTGTGACATGCGGTATAGAGGAAACAACGTCGACACTTCAAACTGCGTGCATATCATCTCAGACGCTGGCAGCGAATTTGCAGACAGAAATGTTCTGCAGATGTATTGTCAGGAAACCTCCTAACTAGGTTCCGTTATTATTGGGCTTTACAATAGGTTCACACGTGCATCAATGGAGAGCACGCAAGGGGAATTTAGGCGAGTCGGTCAACGAAACTTCAGCAGTAACAGGATCTTGCACTCTGAATTGGGAGGCATAATTTGAGCATACAGTTCCTGAAAACCGGAAGCATAAAACTGATTTTATTGGGCGTTCTTATGCAGGTGGTGATCTCTCAATTTTTATTGAGCCGATTAAGTAGTATTATTGATAGCATTGCTGAAAGTTTTCTTGTTTTCGTTCAAAATAATGGTATCGCTTGATGTCATGCGATATACGGTCAACAGTCGCAAAGTTATTTCATTTTGCCATCGTGACTCAAACGATGGCGGTAATTTGAAGTACGAAGAAAGTATACACGTATATGTTACGTGCCCTACTTCTCGCAAGTATTTCGCTCAGCTTTTCGCGACAGCACTGTCTTGCTTCTAGTATGAATTTGTTTACCATGCTTAAAAAGTGTTACTTATTGAAAATAGTTATCTTAACGTCTTAATTAAAATACTTCTTTTACACCATACAGGAGGACATCCTATCGAAGTACCTATCGGTAAGCGATGCATGGCAGACTGATACATTCAATGAAATATGCATGATTTCTGCTTTAGTTATTAAGCTGTTCTACTGACATATATCTCTTAATTGCATTTTCTGCCAATTTAAATAAAACGGAATTTTCATTGTTGACAGAAAATGTTAAAGATCCGAAGGTAATACAAATTTATAGTCATGCTGTCTATACGTTTGGCAGCTGAAAAAAAATGGCATTGCCCTATGGTTGTAAGGTAGCTGACGTCAGTTTGAATATACTTACGATATTTATATGAACGATGTCTTAGGCGCGGCTGTGCTGTTTTGCTCGGGGCTGATGTTTCAGTCGAAAACAAATCAAAGAAACAACCGCTTCTTGTTGAGCGTATTGGGCAACATCCAATGAGAAGAGCTGTCGGGCAAATTGACAAATATTCACTAGTGCACATTATGTGTGACGAGTGTGTGATGTGTGATTATCACCTACACGTGGCCCCGTGGCATAGCGGCCATGGTGTTGCGCCATGCACGAGGTCGCGGGATCAAATCCCGCTGCGGCGCCCGCATTTCGATGGGGGCGAAATGCAAAAACACCGTACGTGTCCCGTGCATTAGGGGCACGTTAAAGGTCCCGTGGGGGTTAAATTTAATCCGGAGTCCCTCACTACAGCGTGCCTCATAATCGAATCATGATTTTGGCGCGTAAAACCCCCGAATTCAATTATATTGTAATCATCTGTGCAGGCACACTACATTTTTTTACGCATGCACACTTTAGAGCGATTAAAATAGTATTCAAGTGAAAAATCATACCCATAGCAAAACACGCTTGTGGGCAGGTCGTGACAGTCGCGAAAAATCTGAACTTCCTGCACGGAAATAAATACAAGGACATAGGGCCAACATAATTGAACGAATAGTATATAGAACGCAAGAGTAGCTCTAACGGTGGAGATGTCAATACAGTGTGATTCCTTTTAACTGTGAAAGGCTTACTTTAAATTCACTTGAAGCTTCACACCTCTATTACAGCCTAACGTCAACACGTCCGCGAATTTACCCTTTTTCAATGTAGCAGTTAAAAATATGCAGTTGTACTGATTTACGTATTAGCTAACTATATCGTAAATCACGAAATCTTATTTGATAGTAACCGTGAAAGCTAAAGGGGCTCTGAACTACCCCTCGGGCTTGGTGAAAAAACATAGCCCGCGGATAGCACACGCTGCTGTGACTAGCTCAGCCACGTTTTGCAGTCGTGCGCGGAGCGTGAAGCCCGCAAGCGGAGCCCGAAGTCAACTTTCTCTCAAACGCCCTCTTTTCAACAGATCCCTGCTCCACTTTTCTGGACGTTTATTTCGTAATTTATCAGATTTCAATACGCGCCTACTATTGACCTATACCTGACATCGCTCAAGAAAGCTGTTCGTATCAGTGTGCTTCTTTCTACTGCTACTCTTTATAAACAGGCTGAAGTAAGCGAATATCTGCTTTCGAATTTTCATAATAATTGCGTACTTCCGGAAGAAGCCGACTATCGTCTGCTCACGCTCGGCCGTGGCCGCCCGCGTAGGAATTCAAATTAGCCATCCTGCTTATCGGTGTCGTAGCCGTGTAGTCTCGTAATTTCGAAGAGTTTTGAACAATCAACTAACCTCGAATTACGCGAAACTTAAGCTCACACCACACGCGCGCTTGCCAGCGCGCCCTCGCGCCTGACCGCTCCTGGTTAGACGGCTTGTTCAAAATGCGCAGGTTGGATGTGGCTACTATCCATTTGTAAAGCCCGTCCGCACCACGTATAGCGTGGCCATACTGGAGCATATGAGCGCGAGCGCGCACTCAAGCCATGTCGTGTACTGAGCAAACGCTGGGCATTACAGTTGCAGTTACGGTTATGCAGCTAAAATTACACTACACTCGCATGTAACTGCGGTCTGCTGCGTAGCGTAGATGCGTAGCGTGGATACGTAGCGTAGATTTGGAGTAAGCGTACCAGTTTACGGTCAAAGTTAGCGCGTACACATTCTTGTCATTACCCCTATGTTCATGTTGTGTTATATGTAGTAGATGCGTCGCATTTCTTTTTAAATGTTTATCCTTATTTTCAGGAGCAAAAAATGGTGGAACTAGATAAAATCACCGAAATGTGCAAACCATGATGTCTTCATTACGAAATATGCACTCCTGCTTGACTTGAGAAGCGTGCGTCGTGAATAAAAAGAGAGAATCATCCATGTGTGTGTGCTTTTTTGTTTTATTTCTATGGGGGGGGGAAATCGGCTCGTTGAAATTAAAGCCCAGGACGAGCGGTGGACGGGGCAAGCATAGCTGTCTCGATGGCGAAGCTAAATTCAAGCAAAATGAAGGACCGTAATTATCAGTGTATAACGAATTCAGTTCACTTCGTGGTTATGTGATCTGGAATGTAATGTAAAGAAGTTGGCCTGGACTCTGAGCGACTCCTCAGCTAAGCCTTCCGCTATCACCGTTCATCCCCGCGTTTCAAATAAACACCTCTCATCGTGACTGTATTGGTGGAAGATGCTGGGTACCGCAGTGGAATCCCGATGACCAACAATAGCAGCGCAGCCTCTGGAATTCACGGTGACAACACTCGGCCTTCTTCCGGCCGCTCCTGGGCAACATTACAGGGAGCCGCTCTGAGTTCAGGCCAACGTTTTTCTCCTCTTTCCCCCGTGGGCAAATGAAACGTAACAATATAGCTGCCCGTAGGGTCATTTGAAAACGTTTGAAAATCTGAAAACCACTTTCAGGACTATACATTAACAACGTTCAATAATGGTGTGTAAGCAGACTGATGAAAAAAAAAAAATTCCCCGATAAGGCTAGTCCACGCTTTCTTGTTATGCCATTTCACGTACGTAGCGGCCATGCACGTCTGGAAGAGGGCCGAGCGAGACAAGCTAAATGCCATGATAAGGAGGGGGATCAAGAGCGCGCTCGGACTGCCAAACTACACACGCACCGACCGACTCCTGCAGTTGGGTATTCATAATACCCTGGAAGAAATTGCAGAAGCACAAGAAAGGGCACAGATTCTCAGGCTCTCCGGCACCAGGGCAGGCAGACGACTCCTAACAGAGATGGGCGTCCCCCCGGCCACTGTCGAAGACGCCTATCAGGGCCTTCCGAAAGAGCAGAAAGATAGCATCCTCATATCGCCTGCCCCGCGCAATATGCATCCCCAGCGCAACGTAGAAAGAAGGAAGGCCAGGGCGGTGGCGCTCCTACGCCGCGCGACAGAACTCCCTGGCGGCAGCTGCTTCGTTGACGCGGCCCAGTATGACAACAGCAACAATTTCACGGTAGTGTCGATCAACCACAGGGGTTCGACCGTTAACGCCGCTTCGGTACGAAGCACGTCGTCGCGTACGGCCGAGCAAGTGGCCATTGCCTTGGCCCTCTTGGACGACAAACATGCCCATATAT
Organism: Dermacentor andersoni; assembly: GCF_023375885.2. Taxonomy (NCBI): domain Eukaryota; kingdom Metazoa; phylum Arthropoda; class Arachnida; order Ixodida; family Ixodidae; genus Dermacentor; species Dermacentor andersoni. The sequence continues at coordinate 260,415,939 of NC_092814.1, read as the reverse complement.
TCAGCGACTCCAGGGCAGCCATCCGCGCCTTCAGCGTTGGCGCTGTGTGTAAGGAAGCCTCTCGCATCCTCGACGGCAAAAGCATCGCTACCCACACCCTCACGTGGTTCCCCGCTCACATGGGATCCATCATGGGAGGCCACACAAACCTCAACGAGCTGGCCCACTCCAAGGCGCGAGGTCTCGCTTTCCGCGACCATGGAGAACTCCAACGCCGGCCCGCAGTGGTGGAGAACAGAGATCAACCGACCACATACAATGAAATTGCGCAGCACTTTTATCTCGGCAGGAGAGACTTTCCCCTTCCACACAAGAAGTTAAATAGAGCGCAGGCATTGACCCTCAGATTACTGCAAACAGACTCGTATCCCAGCCCAGCTTTATTTCACAAGCTTTATCCCGACACCTATGCCACTGATTCTTGCAGGCACTGCAATGACATCGCTAGCCTAAACCATATGCTCTGGCGTTGCCCCTCGTTACGGGGCACAGAACAAATCAATGAGGAGAAGTGGCTCTCCGCTATCAAGAGCCCCGATGCCGGGCCTCAACTATGGGCTGTCCAGAGGGCCCACGATGCGGCGGTCGGGCATGGCCTGACTGTCCCAACGTGGGAGCGGCCCGCAGCGCGCTGAGTCGCGCACCTCAGGACCTTCATTAAAGTTTTGCATCCATCCATCCATCCCCGACAATTACAATACTCCTAATGCGAATTTCGAGCGCAGCTATTCAGGTGTTTTGAATTTGCGATATATTACGGCGAAGAATTCGATTCTGAAGGACAAGGTGCTCTCGGCGGCGGCGCTGAGCCTCTGCTCGGGCAGCTCGTTTAGCAGCAGCGGCAGACGAAGCATTTCTACCGGTTGCGTCGCTCATTCTTCCGAAAGAAAGCGTAAACACGGGAACGCGTCGCTCGCGCGGAGCGCACTCTTTAGTGGCGGCAGCGCCGCAGGCGAAGTAGCGCATGCGCAGTGGGTCCAAAGCCCACGCCAGCGCATTGTTTCCGCGCTGGCCACATATGCCTGGTGGCGCCGGTACTCCACTTTTCTCCTCACCCTTTTCGCCATACCCTCCTCCGCTTTCCGCCTACTGGTTGCGCTGCACCCTCCTCTCCGCTTTCATCCCCACGTGTCTCATCCCCAAGCTGCACTCCGAGTTCGCTTTCATCTTTCGCTGTGCTCGTTCGCTCGGTTACGCCGAGGCCGATGTTCGCCGTAGGAACGGGCGACTAAGAGCTGCACTCTAAAAAGATACTATCGATGTAGAGGAAAACCTGTAAGGAACCGATAATGCGTTATTGCCTTCTCACAATTATTATTATTCATAACTATACAAACATATATAAACACCACAAAGGAAGAAAGACAAGCGGGCTATCAATTGTTTCCTGAAAGGCACACCATATGCCCCCAAGCTTGCAGAAGAGAGAAAGAAAAAGGGAGAAGACGAAAGAAAGTTGGTTAAATGCCAGTCGTTTAACGCTTCAAGTGATTAACATCATCATCATCATCATCATCATCAGCCTGGTTACGCCCACTGCAGGGCAAAGGCCTCTCCCATACTTCTCCAACAACCCCGGTCATGTACTAATTGCGGCCATGCCGTCCCTGCAAACTTCTTAATCTCATCCGCCCACCTAACTTTCTGCCGCCCCCTGCTACGCTTCCCTTCCCTTGGAATCCAGTCCGTAACCCTTAATGACCATCGGTTATCTTCCCTCCTCATTACATGTCCTGCCCATGCCCATTTCTTTTTCTTGATTTCAACTAAGATGTCATTAACTCGCGTTTGTTCCCTCACCCAATCTGCTCTTTTCTTATCCCTTAACGTTACACCTATCATTCTTCTTTCCATAGCTCGTTGCGACGTCCTCAATTTGAGTAGAACCCTTTTCGTAAGCCTCCAGGTTTCTGCCCCGTAGGTGAGTACTGGTAAGACACAGCTATTATACACTTTTCTCTTGAGGGATAATGGCAACCTGCTGTTCATGATCTGAGAATGCCTGCCAAACGCACCCCAGCCCATTCTTATTCTTCTGATTATTTCCGTCTCATGATCCGGATCCGCCGTCACTACCTGCCCTAAGTAGATGTATTCCCTTACGACTTCCAGTGCCTCGCTGCCTATTGTAAATTGCTGTTCTCTTCCGAGACTGTTAAACATTACTTTAGTTTTCTGCAGATTAATTTTTAGACCCACTCTTCTGCTTTGCCTCTCCAGGTCAGTGAGCATGCATTGCAATTGGTCCCCTGAGTTACTAAGCAAGGCAATATCATCAGCGAATCGCAAATTACTAAGGTATTCTCCATTAATTTTTATCCCCAATTCTTCCCAATCCAGGTCTCTGAATACCTCCTGTAAACACGCTGTGAATAGCATTGGAGAGATCGTATCTCCCTGCCTGACGCCTTTCTTTATTGGGATTTTGTTGCTTTCTTTATGGAGGACTACGGTGGCTGTGGAGCCGCTATAGATATTTTTCAGTATTTTTACATACGGCTCGTCTACACCCTGATTCCTTAATGCCTCCATGACTGCTGAGGTTAACATATGTGACCCTAAAGAAAGAAAAGTTCCACGTGGTCGTTAGCGTCCCTTTATCGGCCATAACAGGGCTGAAATTAAATTATGGGATCTTACGTGCCAAAACCACGATCTGATTGGAGGCACGCCTTAGTGGGCAACTTCGGATTAATTTTGACCAACTGGGATTCTTTAACGCGCACCTAAATATCTAAGCACACGGGGGTTTTTGCATTTCGTCCCCATCGAAATGCAGCCGAAGTGGAGAGATTTGATCCAGAGAACTCGTACTTAGCAGCCCAACACCATAGCCGCGAAGCAACCACGGCGGGTGCCGTAACAAGGCCCAGCGTCCGCATCTTGCGACCGTTGAGGCACCATGTCACAGAAAAGCGAGGCTCAGCGCCACACTATCACAGCAGCTGCAAGGGGAAAACCCTAGAAGATGAGGCCTTTGAAATATCTGCGCGCACGCGTAGACACTTTGTTGACACCTTTAAGGGCTCCAGCTGTGTCGAAAAAAAACTTGGTTCGACCCGGAGGACCATTTATTAAATGTTACGCAACAAAAAATGCAAGGCCGTGTTCTTGGCCTGTGCCATTATCGTAACATCTGATGGACGTTTCGAACTACATGCGATGAAGTGACGCACATGTGATGTATTGAGTCATTAATAGTGCATACGTTGGCTATTGTCAGATATTTGTCTCGGTCAGGCTACGAGCGTATGTAGCAGTTCTTACAGTCTGAGGCAACTAAGAAATGACAGCCACCTCTCGTAAACACGCTAGTGCTCGTCTCCGTTTCATTGTTCGCAGATTTCGCAGAGATCATCACCATATATACAAAAATTTTCAACAGGTCTATAACGTTTTCTTCGCACATCACCATACTTTCAAACACGTTTAATCACCCGCCGCGGCGGCTTAGTAGCTATGATGTTGCGCTACTAAGCACGAGGTCGTGGGATCGAATCCCGGCCGCCGCGGCCATATTTCGATTAGGGTGAAATGGAAAAACGCCCGTGTCCCGTGTATTGGGGGCACGTTACAGTCACCCCGATGGTCAAAATTTATCTGAAGTCTTCCACTATACGACGTGCCTCATAATCCAATTCTGGTTTTGGCACGTAACACGCCAGAATTTATTGATAACATGTTTAATCGTCGCGCTTGCGTCTTTTCTACTCTCTTCGTCTCGCTTGCACAAGGAGCCGAAACGTCACTGCAAAGGGGAGCAACAGGCCGTGTAGACCAGAAAATCCCACTTTATTATAGCGCGTAACTCGCATTGCTACTGATGTCAGCAATATCGACTTTTCGCCGTTTCGCTCCATTACAAATTTGAGGCTAATCAAAGGGCTACCATTAACGCCTCCCTCACTGACATGTTTAAAATAACCGGCCGGAAATGGTGCAGGTCAATTATGGTGGTCAAGATTCGGGTAATCTCGGATCGCATTGCCCATCTGCGTCGTGCTCTCAGTGCCCAAAAAGCTAGTGCAGCATTGCGAAACCAGTTGCAGCACTTCGCACTGTTAAATGTTCTAGGTCAATCACAGGAATAAGTTTGTTTCATGTGCAAGTGCTATCATTTATGTCGTTGAGTTGACTTCTGGCCCAAAGTATGTGCGTCCGGCAAACAGGCTTTAACAGGCTTTGTATAGTTTAAGCGCATAGAAAACCTGGGCAAGAAAGTAGACATATACAAGCACTAACTTCCCCCAATGCCTTAATAGAAACACAAGCACGATATCTATAAACATACATATCACACACATTCGGAAGCAAGATTGGGTTGCCATCTGCGCTAGCTTTTCTGTTATGGGTTGCTAGCTTTTAATGTTATGGGAAATGGGATGCAGGTAAGGTACAGTAGGCAGGACACACAGCTACATAAGAAGGCACAAACTGCGACGAACGTACACCAAGAATGAGACACATCTACCGTAACATCACATGTTTCTTCTATCGTGTTAACACGTAGTCCTCAAAGAAGCATATTCCCGTGGAATATGATTATGGCCTTTGATGTATCCCTTACGGAAAGGAGAAATGAAAAAAAGAGAGAAATTGTAGTAGAAAAAAAGATCAAAATTTTCTGAAAAAGTTTTTCTTAAGAAATTGATAGGGAAGCTAAATATGGGGTCGAAGCCACAAATCTGACGGACAGAAGTGACGTGGACGGCACACGAAAAAGATATCAGCGTTGACAGTCGACAGACGACAAGCTGCTGCTGTGGGGCTGAATGCAAAAGATCTCGAGTGGTGCTCAGCGCTTGCGACCCCCTTCTCTGTCGTACCACCGCGGATGCTGAGATGCAAGAGCTTGCAGTGGGAACTTTATCTCAGCAGCCTCAGCACAGACGTCAGCGTAGCACTAACGTGACAGCCACTGTGTTGTTGCCCAGATATCCGTTGTGCGCTACGGTTGCATGTTTTGTTTTTTTCTTCTCTGCAGGTGCCTTAAAGTGCAGCACTCACACAGATACATGCAAGATCATTTTTTTCTTTTGAATAGAACACCACGCCGGTTAATGGAACAAAGGTGGGAACACAGACAACTGGTCGGCCACGTGCGTGCCGGCCCAGAGGTTGCTAGCACCCGCAAACTATACCATGGAGACTCGTATAAAGGTCGCACCCATGTACGGGCCGCACCCCCAACTTGGCAGCCCGAAATTTGAAAAAAAAAAATTCATTCGAAGAAGCAATTGCGTTCGGTGATCCGATGCCGCGCGCGCGCATCGACGTTTTCGCGCGCTGCGCGCTTCCGCCTGCCCCTACTAGATGGCGAGAGCTGCACGTTTACCTCTAGTGTAATGGTCCATTCGGGGAACCGGGGTGTGCAGTAGTAGTCGGCTGCGCCGACACCATTTTGACCAAAAGTTTTGGTCCCGTGTGAGGGCTGCACCTTGTCAAAACTGTGAAAAGTAAGTGCGGCCATTACACGAGTCTATACGGTAGTTTTCTGTGGGTCGGAGCTTCAGTGGGCCAAGATTCGTGCATCTCGACAACCATCAGGACTTTAGTGCCACTTACGCTAAACATTGGAGTCACGAACGAGATGAAACACCCTTAAATACGTTGTTATATTCAGTGTAACAATTGTTAAACCACTGTGATGTTTGCGCGGGATGACAAGGTATACGTCAGCCAGTGGGAGCGATGCCGCAGTGCATACGCCTGCGTATTACAGTGTTTAAAGGGCACTCCCGGTTTTCATTCGTCAGCGCATTGCTTGAAATGGGGTGGCATTCTGGTCGTTGAGCGCACTGCGGTTTTCATTACGCCAGTACACATGCAAGAACTACAAAAAAAAAAAAAAAGATTGCGACAACTTTTTTAAAGATTAACAAGAACCTTGGCGTTTACAGAAGCTGTCCATCGATGGCGATGTTATGTGGTAAATGTTTGATGTTTTGAAGATCCGTGAATTAAGCAATGTTGTCTTCTTCTTTCTCTATAGCTCGGTTCTGAAAATTTGTACGTCCGTCAATCGAGTTGCATCGACTGAGAAATTAAAACGTCACAGTCTACGCAGCCATCGTTGACAGTCGGGATATATATGTAGGGCGCATCGCCAACTCCAAGCGTATGTGATGCGCCCATCAGGACCCCGAGTACCATGAGTTGGAAAACACAAGGCGACCACTTGGCTACAATCCATTGGAACGTTTCCCCAGGGAGACAGCGAGGTTCGAGTGGCAGTTTGTGGCAAACCCGTTTGGTGCCACGTGTGGGCTGTGGGATCGGGTGTCAAACCACGAAGTTACGTGTAGGTGTCTTTATTCAATCAATGTAAAAATAGCCATATAAATCAATGTAGTTGTCAATAAAGTCATTCCAACACAGCTTCGCTTGTTATCCTTCTTCACAGAGTGGAAGGGCGCTAAATTTTTTATTTCCTATTGCGTTACCTATATAGGCTGTCTTATAAATTTCATGCTTCCGAATAAACCAGTTTTAATAGGGGCATTCGCTTGTCTCGGTTTTCTCTCGTGTGGTTTGTTTGGGATTTATTACATGCTCAAATAATTTCCGAGATCCTTTTGTTTAAGTTATTTTAAATTGACAAGGTCTCAGCCATTATATTTTCTGCCTTGAACATTCATTTAGTAGCGTGACCTACAGGAACCGGGTCTACTGCGCGTGACCCGTGCTGCGCGTATGTGTACTCTTTGAACGCGAAGGCATTATATGTCTCATGAGGCGGAACATCAGGCGTTTTCGGCGTTGACGCGGCGACACGATGGTCTAAAACGTTTACGAGAACGCTTGGCCTTTGGTGGGAGTCGAATCTACGACCTCTGGTGTTAACTATAGCGAAATTAATTAAAGCACAGTTAATTAACGTAGAGTTAACTAAGGTATTCGAACCCGCTACCTTTGTTGGGAGTGGAACCCTCGACCTCTGGCGCAAGTCGAATCCACTACTTTTGGTGTTTATCAAGGTGAAGTTAATTAAGGCACATTGTTTTAAGGTAGAGTTAATTAAGACACTAACCCATTACCTTAAATTTCTTGGGAGTCGAACCCTCAACCTTTGGTGGGAGTCCAACCGACGACCTTCGGTGTTAACTAAGGCGAAGTTAAATTAAGGAGACTGAAAGAGCACAGCCGTCGCGGTGGTATTCGCAATGGTTTCGCATTCACCCACGTAGGTATAACTAAGTGCCCCTTGATTCTTTTTTTTTTATTCTTTGAGATCTGCCGTCCTGTTCTTCGTTTACTCTTTCCTTCGCTTCTTCCTGTCTTCCATTTATATGTTTCTCTCTCCTCCTCTTTCCTTAAGAGCAGCCAGTCGTTGTGCCCCTTCTGGCGGCAGTTGCCAGCATGCTCCTCGCTTTCCCTTTCTCTCAGATGTATATATCTTTTCAAAACAAATAATAATAATTCATAAGAAGTATGCAGTGCCACGGGAGTGAAGTTTAAGCGCCAGGAGCTACCGCGGTTGTTCACATGCTAAAACTGACCATGTTGCACGCACTCCTTCGATATACGCTGAGTTTTAGAGCGACAGCTTTGTCACGGATATCTGTTTTGGTGCTGATGGTAATGAGCCTAACCGAAAAAACAAATACGGTCACCACGTATTTTGGCGCGAAGTGAAGAACATAGATCACAGAGCCGTATGCCGTGCCGCGACTTCTTCATTACCCTGCTGCGTGCTTCGCTGGCGCAGCTGTGCAGCCGAGGCCGAAAACCACGAAAGCTCGCCTCAAATGGAAGCATAATATCCCAGTCCCAACAGCAACACACCTCCCCCTTCCCCGCCCGCCCCTCGCTCCAGTCAAACTTTTCTTTCATGATGGTGAGGGGCTTGTCGTAAACAAACGTGTCGATACGTGCGGAGTGAGAGTAGGTCGCCATACACATATCGCTCGGAATGTCGCAAGGGAGTGTGACACTGTTTACAATATACGAAGATTACACGTATCGTGTCACAGACATACCAGTATTATTATTGGAGAAGTTCAACGTCGGCGCCAGTGGCTGTGAACGTATGGAGACTGTTATGGTAACGACCGGTGTCCTGGGACGTTGGAATGTCGCCGAATTAGCGCGTTATGACTGTGCACGCATATTGAATAGTAGTCTAAGCCTTGGTGAAGTTATTCTCTACTCCTCAGTCATTATTTTCTCCATTGCTTCCCCCCCTTTTTTTTTTTTTGCTCGTTTTGTTTAGTATTTTTTTGCATTGCTTAGGCACTGGACTTCGTTTTTGATGATTGGGATAGCTGGCCAAAAGGTGGCCTTTTTTGCCGTGGTTTAATCGTTTAGTAAACAGAAGCAACAAGTGGCTAAAATGCAAATGGGTTTGCAGGTTTCTCGTTTAGCCCTGTGGACTCTGTATGCTGGCCATACGTGAATGCGTATAATGTTTTTAACGGCAACTGCATTGACTAAGCCCTCAGCAAGAGCATCCTCACTGAGTTCCAGCGCCTAGCCTTTACGGTATGCAGCTTTTGAAATTAACCCCTTTAGTCACCGTGTGCAGATTTGCGAGCACGAATTCTGTTTGCCTATTCTGTCCAGTCGTGGTAATGGAAGCACCATATTATACCGGAGCTACGTGACATTCGGATTACCCAATGTTACTCCAGTTGACTACAGACTGCAGGGTACTGATACTCGTAAACGCTTTAATAAAGCCACTACCATGTTTCACTCAATTTTCGACCACCGCGTTCCGTCACTAAAGGTTGAAGTTCTAGTTTTTCATTCCTCGTGAAACTTGAAACCGCTAACTCTTACATGCAATTTTGCTCGACGATTGAAGTCTCTCTGTGCAAAAAAATGCCACATCACTGATTGTGCACTAACTCAAATTTTAGTTAGTCTGTAATTACGAGGGCTCACTAGATTATGTTAAAAGGATCTACCTACCATCTTTGCTTTCATTCAGGAGAGGCTCCAGCACTTTCGAGTAAAATTATCTGACTTTGACACAATTTAATTGACAGTGCATCATAATTCGTGACTAAAGAGGCCCATTTTAGATGAAAGTTTGCTACAGTGTAAAATTACACAGTGTCCTCGTGCTACATAGTGTCCTCGAACGTTGGTTCAGAAAATCTGTTTCGCTCTTTGTGCGCTTTCTTGTCAGTGCGAAAGCCGAGCCATCATCTATACCGGTGCATAGTCAGGTTTGCTGCCGTTACTTTGACCGGACCCTTTGCTTTTTGTGTGTTTCTTTCTATGCTTCTTTTTTTTTTTTTTTTGCCTGTGCGAGCCGCTGAGCGCGCGTGTTTGGAAGCGTCCCTATCGCCAAGCAACGGGCGCTGGCCTCTCTAACTCGCGCAACTGATGACGCGAACAAAGTGGCAGTATAACAGGGCTCGCTTCGCAAGCGTCCCGCTTCCATACCGCCGAAGACGATCTCCAAAAAAGCACCATGAAAGTGCTGCTTTTCGCATTCCTCGTGATCAGCACGTACGGATTTTTCTCGGCCTCTGCTGAAGATCCAGATTTGTGCTGTAAGTTGCAGTTTTGTTTCTTTCTTTTCTTTTTCGTAAATCGAATGTGCACGGAGCTGAGTCACTTCAAAATATCTTTCAAAGTCAGAACTGAAGTGCATGCTATGTGCTCGCTAAGTCGTGTACGTAATCCCAAATCCTGCATTTTAGCTATTTTCACCTTTTTTTTTCCTTGCCTTTTTCACATGGTGAAGCTTTCGACGATGTCAAGCTTGGAATTATTTTGAGGTGCATCAGGGAGAGAGCCTGGCTTATGGTGAGTTGCCAGTTCATTATGATGTTTTCTCTGCATAATTGTAGTCAGCGCTTTCTATTTACTCACGGCCTTTCAACCCTGTAAGAAGATATTTTTAATTAATTTTTTTATGACATGGTGTTAGAGGAGAAGTTTGTGCCTTTGGACGGAACCGACCACGCCTCGTCACATGGCAAACGAAAGGAAGTCGCAAAATGTGGCGAAATACACTGAAAACAGTCAAACAGCATGAACCCAAAGTTCTTTGCATGATTACAGGAAGCCAGAGAAGATAGTCACAAAGGAAGTCGCAGAAGATTAAGAACTGTTTTTATTACTCTGCTATACCGAACCTTAAGAGCGCCACAATGTTGCGAAGCTTTTCGTTGTCTTGTGTACTTACAGCCAGTACTTTTCATCATGAAGTATTCACTAATTACGTAATTTTAATAAGCGAAATTTTTTTTGATCGTTTGAATCGCAAACATATCTATTACAACGTTGTAAGGCACCTCAAATAACCTCCGAATCAAACATTTGTTTCGTGCTCAGCTTTGCCTCGTTGGTATTTCTGAGAAAAAACAAAAATTTGGAGGACGCTTAAGCTTCCGCTTTAAGAGTGGAACGCGATAGCATTCAAAGATCCGGGACTGCTTCTCACGTTTTCCGGCAACTGGAGCGTATGTAACCGTAATGTTTATCAGGAAACGCTGACCGCCAAAGCTATGCACGAAGGTTGGCTTTGTGGTAGAAACGCGGCCTCGTGCGTGGGCCGCGATGCGACGGAGGCGAGCGTCAGCTGGACGTATTGCAAAGAAGCGGGCGCGCCGCTTCGTGGCCCCCAGGACACCCGCGCGCCGGCGCGCGCAAATGGCGAACGCCTCGGCTGGTCTGTGAATGGTAGAAACGCTGGAAAAGGGGTTTCTTTGAGTTTTCGTTTAACAGAATTATGATTTCTCGTATAGTCAAATTACAACCCGAGAGCTATCATGTCTGTAGGTTGTGTGTAACCCTAGTTAACGATCTTTCCACGTATTTTAGCTTGATAAACTCAATTACTTCAGTAAATTCCGTGTGTCACATGGAGAGCCTGGGTATGGGTGGTTCGAAAATCTTGCAAAACGACGTACGACGCGGGACGCCGACACCGGATTTTCTGCGACACGGACTACTTAACGCTATCACATTAAAAGCGCGCGAACCATCCAAAATACGAAATAGATGCGCGCTCGCGCGCCGCTTCTCAAGTGCTCCCAAGCGAATAGCCACGGGTACACGGCTTTACTAGCGGCAGCAGCGCGATACAGGGCTTCACGCTATGTTATGGTCGCGGCATCATGGGAACACGCCGCTGACGTATTGACAACCGCAGCGGAGCCGTAGGGAGGGGGGATTTCGAAGCCGGGAAACCGCGACGGCGCACTTAGGACTAATTTTGCGCACTCATCTTGTTCTGTAGATAGGCGCCCAGAACGTACGTTCCTCTTGTTCCATTTAGCTACAGAAACAAGCCTAAAGCAGGCTATGTCAATCTAATGCGTTTTGGCCGATCTGTATGGCCAGCATATGCTGTTGTCGATTACGTAAATAATTTTTGCTTGACGTGTCAGTGCGTAAATAATAACGGTAGATCTCAACGGTACCACGCCATGGTGACCTGCTCTTCAAGAAGAGAAGTCATACCCTTCACGAATGATCCAAAGCTAAAATGGTCCTGGCTCTGGGGGCGGCACACGGCGACAAGAGGAAGGCAGCCAAGCTATTTCGCATGTGGCCTTCTGGAGGAAGCCCTATAGTCCGTCAACAATACTTATATTCCGTTCCATACATAGCTGTCAACTCTGTAGGGGCTAGAGAGACTTCTTTCAGTGGCTTCGTTCGCACTTGGATATAGTTCGATCTTTTTTGGCCGCGATTGTGCGCAACTGTTTTTTAATGTAGGCTTAATATTGAATGAAACAAGTTTCATTCCTTAGAGACAAACACACTGGGGTGTACGGCTGCTAATGCGTTGTTTTAGATAACTGTTATTTTTGTTGCTCTTTTCGGGTTTTTTATTTGCAACCCATGGCGAGGAGCCTCACGGGCATGCTCGCGCGAGCAAACGCTGTTGGCGCGCAGCGAAGCGTGGACGGAACGCGCGGAGAGATCACTTTTCTTGACCGAACTTCTTGCGTAGCTTCCACAACGTTGACTGCTATGTATGGAACGGAGTATAGAACGTACGAAGTCCTTTGCGAGACGGCTAGCTTCACAAGAAAGCGACAGAGGACGGTGGTGGTAGTTCAAGAAACGGAAACGGATGTTCCGCTTCTTGCCGACTGCCGCTACTATGCACTCGGTACGATCTCTCTAGAGCCTTTGGGTTTTTTTAAAAATCTTCGTCCAACTTAACTGGGACATCCGGTTTAGAGATATCTTATAATCGTATAATTTAGAGGTTTTAAACATATTATGTTTAATGTATAAGGGACCAGTAGGTAGCAGGCTCGGGTGTCTAGCAGGCTCTGGTGTCAACACCTTGTGTTGCAGTCACTCCAGTTTGCTGTAGCTTGTGGTTATCTACCCCAGACTAAAGTACAGTATGAAAGACGCGAATGAAAATTAGCATAATATATTTCCCCTTTGAGCCCAACTGGAATTAATTCCTTTCAATATGTAGAGGCAATCAACTGCTTTGTCTAATTAAATTGTAAGCTTATTAATGCGTTCCAGGACATTGTTTATTCGAAGCAAATGCCTAAAAAAATTTCTAATGCCACGTGTGGCAGAGCAGTTCCTTGAAAATTTAGGGTAAGTTCAGAACAACTTTTTACGAGGTCAAGGGCGACGCCCTGTCTACTATAGTCATGGAATTTGAACAGTGGAATATTATGATTCACACAATCAAATGCTTTTCAGAGACAAATAAATAAACCCATAGTGAAAAGATGGTTTTCCATGTTAAAGTATAATTCTTGATTAGGAATAATTCGGCATATTTTCCTTTCTGGAAGCCATATTGCGAATAATTGATTACATGATATTTAATAAGAAAGTTTACAAGCCCTGTATCAATAACATTCTTGAAAACTTTCGATAAAATGGGCAAAACAAATATCGGTTGGTAGTTCGCTATCTCACTAACGGTTCCACCTTTGTGAACAGGGATTATACGTTCTAGATTAAGGTCACACTGTAAAATAATTTTACAGTGTGACCAGTGTGACACCATATATATAACTGACACTCTATGGGTGTGAGTTATAGACACATTTACACCCTTTTTCACTTTTTAGGGTGTAAATTATTTTGCAGTGCAGAGGAAAAAATAGGTATTTCTAACATTTGGTTAATTATAAACGTGAGCGGTACGGCTATGATAAAACCCACATGCTTAATAGGGACTGTGCTCAGGCCCCCTAACCTAGAGACCACATTGTATCGAATTTTTCGAAATGAGGTTCGTGAGTTCTTGTGCAGTAACCGGAAAGAGAATAATTGCGATTGCCACTTTTCTGTGAACTAATAACAGTGTGTCAGTACAATCGCGACGTGTATTTGGAGACACGTATTCGCTAAGATTGGAAAAGAACTCGTTCATTTCTGTTAGGGCATCTATATCCGTCTTGCATTGAGCGAAAGCTGTAATATTATTCTGACACTTAGTTTTAGAGTTATTAGATAAATTGTGGATTTCCTCCCATAATTTTCTTAGAATGTTGTAGATTTTAGCAAACAGGGACTGATAGTAGGAAAACTTTGCCTTTTTTAAATCAGCGTTTAATTCATTGCGGTATGAGTTGAATTATATAGGCAAAGCACCATCACGCGATTGAACGAATGTATGGTACATTTTGTATTTTGGATATTATTGTGTTATGCAAGCTTGTTGTGATCCAAAGTGTAAAGGATCCGATTCCGGCGCCGCCGCCATGAATGTCTGCACAACGAGCGGATGTTTATGTTTGTGGCGCCGCGGCCTCCTCGGCGTGGAAGGCACGTGCAATAAAGGCTCAGTTTCACCGCCGCTCGGCTGCTCGCCGGATGCTCTCAAAGTTCGTTCTCTTCTCTCTGCACGCGTCTGTCTATAGACGAGGCAACCTAAAGTTCGCCCGCGCGGCACCAGCGCCGAATGCTCCCCTAGCGGACCGATGAAAGTTTCGAAGGTCGTCGCTGCGCTGGCGCGCGCCCGTGTTCTGTTCGGCGGGGGCGCTCGCGCTGGCTCGTGCGCGTTGGTTTTGCGATGGCGAGTGCGACCTCATCAGCCAGGAAAGGTGGCACGCAATACTACTGTGTTGTTGATTGCCTCACCAGCCTCGAAAACACGAAAGGTCGAACGCCGCCCGTGACATTCTACAGATTTCCGGGGAAGTGGTACGAGAAGGATAGACGACCAAGCATGGATAACTGCAGTGCGCCGAGTCAAGTCCCATGCTTTCGTATTCGCGTGCAATATCGCGGCCGCTCGATGAAAACGGAATAGTGATGTGCCTGTTTTTAGCGCACAACCGTTTGTTTAGTCGTGCGGCGTAGTTGAATTGTGTTGACATCCGCCGCTTGTTAGCGGTAAATGCATGCGTGTTGCGCCGCTGAGCTCGACGACGCGAGCTCGATTCCCGGCCACGGCGGCCGCACTTCGATAGGGGCGAAGTGCAAGAACACCCATGTTACCGTGTGCTTTGATTTTTGTGCACGTTAAAGAACCCCCGGAGGTTAAAATTATTCCCGTGACTCCCCATTACAGCGCGCCTCATAATGGTTTCGTGGTTTTGCATGGTTTTGACAGTTAAAATCCCCCAATTTGTTTGATTGTACTGTGTCTTCACTGGTCACTGCATGTAGCGGCTGCAAGACTGCATGTCTAGAAGTTGTGTGGTTGCCGTGTTGCTGCCTCTAAAGGGGGGTTCATATTATTTGAGAATTCGCATTTGGTTATTCTGCACAAATCGCAGCACAGAGACACTTTGCACTTAAGCTCGACCAAAACATGCAACTACTAGGTAAGTTGAACTAGGCTAAAAGATTACTCCTGACAGTCCACAATTACTAAAAAGAATTTGCGCACATCATGCGGATATGCAATTTTAGCTTTGTTACCATGCATACCAAGGGCAGACAAGCGCAAGTTGCTGATGTAACTTACGCTTGTAACTGCATTAAATTACATGTGAATCCTGAAAACACTCTTTACTGCACTATTTGCTCTCGTGACCCAGAAGAGCTGATTAACCTGTGCAATAAAGGTGGAATCGCAAGATATGCGCCGTTGCCCGTAAGCACACAGTTTTCGATTTGTTATGCGTAGAGCAGACAAGCATAAGCGTAGCTATGGGGGCATTTAATCCCCCTCTGTAAATAGGTTATATATAAACACACGCTCGCGGATATTGGGGTGCCGGAACACCACCTCTCGCTCGTCCTAAATGAGCTGTGCCCCAGCAGATAAGCGTGAAAGGTATAGCTGATGTAACACAGCTGCAAAGAAAATATTTTTGTAGTTATTTATTGGGCAAGTGAGTAGGCGATGATGATCTTTTAATCAGAGAGCAGCGTCGGAAGATGCAGGCAACGGATCACATTTTAAGCATTGAACTCTTTCAACACGTGATATGTCAAATGAAACCTCGCAGTGACACTGGTTCAACGCAAAAACAAGCAGGCTTCGCGAAGCGAAGACATCGATAACGCTTGCCGTTGTTCGCTGACAGCTCCGCGCAAATCAGAACGAACACAAACGTGTAATTTACTAATGCTCCAGCCAAGAAATTTAGCAGCAAAAGGTGGAAGCACAAAATGAGAGCAGCCGTGTGCATGCGCTCAGCTACCGAGGAAACTAACGGCAATCGCCACCGTCCCTGCACATCTCTGCAAGTATGCATGACCGCTTTGTGTCTGCCTCATGTAGAAATAAAGGTGGCTAAACTTCTGAACTTGGTGCATACCTCTAACTCGACGTCGTATACGATCCTGTCGGACCCCTGTGACACGCACTTGGCTTTCACTGTCACATCACGGTCCACGATTTGTTCAACGCCGTACACGTGCGGAAGCAGACGCTCCCCTTTCGTGAGGTTTCCGCCACGAAAAAATCTGTCGGCGTCGGCAACCTTCTTGAAACCGCATTGCAATCTTTGCATCGCTGTTGCGCAAGCAGGCGATGTGCCGCCGTCGAAAACTGAGCGCCGTGAGAACGAGCAGCGAAGAAACGCGCGGGCGAAGCGACGTAAACAAAGCGGAGACCGCGCTGCATGACGCTTCCGCATCGGGGGCGCTGTCAGGAGGCGCGCCGCCTGGCCATGGTTTTCTCGTCTATAGCGGACGCATTTCGCGCCCCGATACAAAGCTTGCGTATTCTTTTGCTTTGTCTATATATCACTGAGTGCCAAAGGGAAGTGTTCTTCAAAGCAGGCATTAATTTTGTTCTAAAGGATACGGTAAGCTTGATTGGGATGACTAATGGTTTATACGCTATCCAATGGTATAGTTTCAGCGTCGGAGTAAAGATTCTTGAGCGAAGCAGAGCTGATGCCGCGACAACTCTATTTTTCTGTATTTTCGTGCCTTTTGGACGCTACAGGTCGAAATTTTAAAAATCGGCAGATTAACACTGATATCAAGGGAACAAACGTCTGTAAAGCACTGGTCACAAAGTACGTTGTGATACCGATATCGAGAAGGCGTGGTGGTTATTGCCAGTAACATCAGCAGGCGAACGTAATTAGATCTGTGCAGGCAAAAGTGCGAAGGATGGTTTCAGAATGTTCACTGGATGCATCGCCACTGAGCATGTTAATGTTTTTATCGGCAATTACTAAAAAAAATATGCATGCATTGAGCGAAAACTAGGCATGAAAGTTTCCATGAACTGAAAGAATTTGGATTTTATGTCGTAATGGGGGCCTATATTCTGCTGCAATAAACACATTCTTCAGTCTTACTACTATATACACTCTACATTGGGTGTAATACGAGTTAAGTCATTAAATACATCGCAAGTAATGTCATTTTGGATGTACAAAAGCCATTCAACCCCCACGGTTAGCGCACCGCACGATTCCACCATAATTATATCCTGGTATTTTCCGTGGGCTATCAAACGTAGAAAGCCAGGATTCTGTGAATGCACAGAGCATGCACAGCTTGTGCATATTATTTTTAATGCTGCGAGCATTCAAGTGAAATACACTGAAGTTGATGACACCTTAAATTCAGTGTCGAAGTTGTCAGAGTCGTAGTACGTACTTACATTCTGGCTTGGCATGCCATAACTTAAATTTATTAACTTCTACGCCAAAATCAGCGTCAGAGTTTAGACACCTCTAGTCACATCTCGTACATGGAAAATAAGCTGCGGCCAACAACTCAAGGAACATTGGACTGGACTGTGGAGCACTGTACTTTCGCAATCAAACTCGAAAATTTCGGTGCAGCTCGACTGCGATGTAGATCGAGACGGCTCGTGCGACGTGTGTATAAGACATAATAAAGATTCGAATGAGCGGTGAGGTAACGCGCTAGTCAAAAATTACGGGCTCGCTCCAGGATATCTAAAATTTTTGCAGGCCTTATCACTGGGAGCAGTACCTTGGGCTTAAGTTGCAGTATCTTGGGCTTCAGCAAGCAGATTGACATTAGATAAGATTATAGCACTTAGCTTGGTCAGTTGTCGAGCTGGCATTAATGTTTTAAAACATATTCTTGTGTTTTACGAGCCAGTACTGCAATTTGATTATGTGGAATTCCGCAGTGGTGGATTCTGGAATAATTTTGGCTGCCTAGGGTTCTTTAATGTGCACCTAAAATCAAAGTATACATGTGTTTTTGCCTTACGCCCTAATCGAAATCCGGCCGATGTGGCCGGCACTGAACCCGCGACCTCGAGCTCAGCTGTGCAACGCTATAGGAATGAATGTTTTCTGTGGAGTAGGCACAACCGCAAAACTAATTGTCATTGCATGGTAGAAGTTCAGCAACCTTGGCTCTTATAGTCTTGTCTTATCTAATGTGCCTCCCGATTCTGTGGCCTAGACGTTGAATTTATGGCCCGTAGTTAGAATATAGCATTTCCATTTTTGCTCCCCCATGCTAAATTTTTTGTTTTCTCGTCAAGCTTTTATGAAAAACTTTATCGTTCTACTAGTCTAGTTTGCCACTTAGTTAATGTGTTTCAAGGACTCAGATATTGGTTTCGCATTATTATGTGTCCAAATTCCAACTTAATGAAGTTTAACGCTTCGTAAAAACATCCAGGTGGGAACATTCTAGTAAGATTCAAAATGTCCCTATATTAATTTTTTCTGTCTCATTTTCAGCTGCGCAATGGCCTTGACCATCTTCTACACGTCTACCAGTGCCAGAGTGACACCTGTGCTTTCAACAAGATCTGCGATGAAGGAGCCGTCGTAAGGAAGCGCGGCGCCTTACTTTTCATGCGCTCATACACCGACCACCACCGCTCGATCAAAGCGCTGTGTACATACTCTGTGGCGTGTGCACTATAAGCAGGGATTAAACGCGAGAGCGCACCCTTTGGTGGTCGTTCTGCGCCCTGCGATGACATGCTGAGGGGCTGTATGGTTTCAGGGGAAAGGCTCCAGTGTGGTGTAATGCTCGCGTGTCTTTGAACCTCGGCCGTACTCCACGGTGCAGGAAGAGCCAAAGGCCGCTCGCTCGCGATTCGTTAGCTGCCGATTACATACGAGCTCATTGGGGCACGCAGTTACAAAGCGCGATTCGCTGCTGCCGTCCATGTTTCTCTGTACTAAAAAAATTGCAGCCCTTTGCGACAGCAGGAACAGTGCCAGTGACGCGAGTTCACAGCAAAGATAAAGTTCGAAAGGACGGTGCTGCGTTGCAGGGTGATACCAACGTTGGATACCTTGTAGTACGGATTGCCTGTTGTTGTAAGAACTCCAATTTACCAGGTTGGCCAGGGACTCAGGGAAGACCTGAGTGTCCATCATTCATTAGGGCTCAGGTAATCCCTGAGAAATTCTCATTAATACAGAAGTTCATAGATAGTCTATACAATCCGCGCACAGCCAGTAGGCTGTATGCGGCACACAGCCAGTCTGTAGAGGGCACTCCTTGGTACACCCTCCTCGTGGTTGAAATACGAGTCAGGGGTCCCAAAATAGAACACGGTTAAATCTAGCTCCACCGCCATCGTGAGCCCGGTCAAGGCCTGTCGAAGAATCCTCCAAAGCGCAGCGCGCAAGGCCGCACATGCAGCCTTGTCGGAAACCGGCTCACAGAGCTACATGCGATGAGAGGATAGACTGGGCATCGTGTCTTACATGGGAGGACGAGGGCATTGTGCGAATTCCTGCAGGCCTTACACATTTTATTTATTTATTTTATTTATTTTAAGTACTTTCAAGGCCCGTAGGTGCTACAGAAAGGAGTGGTACATATACACAGAAAAAGAATTCAGATCAATGAATAAAATATTTATTAGATGGCATGGAAAACAGCAGTCTTGAACCTCGATGAGTCTATAATAGTAGCGACCGATGCGGGGAGGTGGTTCCAGTCATTGCAGGTGCGAGGTAAAAAAGAGTAATAGTACGCGTTCGTGCGACAAGATGGCACGAAAGCTTTATGAAGGTGATCGCTGCGGGATGAAAAGTAGGAAGGAGGAGTAAGAAGTTTTTCTTTTAATACCGGGTTGTGGTAAATCTTGTGGAAAAGGCAGAGGCGACTGTATGCACGACGTACTGAAAGTTCCGGCATGTTAAGGGTTTGCTTCATCAGTGTTACGCTAGCATGACGAGAGTAATTAGATAGAATAAAGCGGGACGCGCGGTTCTGAATGGCTTCGAGGGAGAGGGTTAGTGATACTTGAGGGGGATCCCAGATGGCCGAGGCATATTCTAATTTTGATCGAACAAGTGTTTTGTAGAGCGTCAGTTTTAAGGATGCAGGAACGGCGTAAAAGTTTCTGTGTAGATAGCCTAGCGTGTGATTAGCGTTAGAAGTTATAAATTCAACATGCTTGTGCCATGATAGATCGTGAGTGATGTAAAGGCAGAGATATTTGTAAAAATTAACTTGACAGAGAGGAGCGCTATTCAGATAATACATGCGTGTGTCAGTATTTGGTCGCTTAATACTTATAAATGTTAACAAACAACTAGTTAATGACTTTTGTTTCTATAGTCTATATTGGTTTCTTGAAATTAAAGAAATAGAAGAGGCTTAGGGCGCTATAACGTAAAGCTATTCCAAACTTATCCATTCCAATTCTGCAATCAGCCCTCCGTGATTGGTCAAACGTTTTTGGGCCACCCCCACTTCGCCTATCTGTCACGCGACGTCACGCAAACCGCGATAGCTCCCCATCTGATATGACGTGTACACTCTGATTATGTCTGATTGGACTGAACAAAACAAAAATTGTTATTTCTGATTCGATGCCTTTTCGCCATTAACCCTCAGCTATTGGTCAAAAGTTTTCGGGCTGCACCCACTTCACCTGCCTGTCACTCGACGTCACAAAACCACGAAAACGGTCCGCGTCAAAGTGACGCGTACGTGTTGAAGGTGCACTATTATGCCAAACAAAACTGAAATTTTCTCGGAATAGCCGCAGGCTGCCCTGTTCTGAAAGGAATACAAGATGGCTGGCGCCGATCGTTCAGGCACTGGCTACTCGCACCTGGCGGAGAGCATGGGTTTATTTGCGTACAATAAAACCATTTGCGCGGCCGTGTAACATTTTCGATCACTTTCGGCACGTTTACGACTTCGCTCAGCCAACCTTTCTTTGCTGAGGATCCTTTTTAGCGGCATTTTTTACCTTCCGTTGCATGCCGCCGTGATTTTCGACCTGCCACTGCAAGCTAAGTAAGGCAAAACGGACCAATCGCAGACGCCGGTACCACCCTGTTCATCCGGTTATCGATTTTCTGTGCACTGGCTCGGCCCCATCGAATCCCTCTCCCCTTGAGCGTGCCCTTCACCTCTTATCAGCCAATTAGATAACACAATCCGCTCAGTGTAGGTGATGTTATCCGTTTTTAAAGCAAACAAAAGTGACCTTTTATAAACGAGGAGAGTGATTGGTTGATCTGTTTAAACAGCCCTGCGGGTCACCCTCCAATTGTTGTGCCGGCGGTTACGCAAATTCGACGTCAGGAGATTGGAATAAAAGCATATTGAAATAGTTTTACGTTATAGGGCCCCTAATCACGCCAGTGTGCTGATGGCTGCTCCTTTCCACTTACGTGTGCAAAAATGCAAACATAAAAAGTATCTATCAGGACGAAAAAGACATGGGAAAAGTATATAAGAGTTCAAACGGGGGGCTTCCTCGAAATGTATTATCCATCTGATAGACTGTCTACATATATTTTTAAGTTGGCTGCACCAAAAACTGTGGATATAGACGTCGTGTGACTGACGGAGAGATAGGGGAGAACGCGAGAGAGACGAGAGGAAGGAAAAAGGAACAAATGCATATTCAAGCCACATGTTAGAATATGCGGGAAGCAACGCTTTAGGTAATCAGTTAATTGAATCTCATAAATTTAACACCGTGGGTAGACTTGTGTTTTTTCATCATATGGAAATTTTTTACTGCATGCACCGCAAAGGCCACAAGTTTAATGTCATGCAACGCTTATATTTATGCGCTTCATGGCTGACAAGCTACATAGACTGAGCCAGGTCAAGTCACCGCCTACGACACCAGAGTCGATTCCTACCCTTGCGGACAGATTGTGGAATAGACGGTAGCATCCTGACTCTTTCCGTTGGCGCGGGTGCCACAGGCATTTCAGTTTTTGCGATGAAAAGTGCGATCACGTCATATCGCACGTCATGTGAAGAGTATTTCTGTGTCGTTCAATGGGACAACAGCCTCCGCAACATGAAAAGCCGCGACTTGACCACGAAATAAGATTTTGAAACAGTGTGCAGATGGTAAACAAGCGCGGAATTGGTCGGCGCAGTCAAATCACATATTTCTTTTTCTTTTTTGCATGTATTATTTTTTATACGTGCCGCTCTGTAAATCGTGTAGCCCTTACGGGTGCAGTGAGAAAGCTTTGAAAGCCCGCTTGGCGTTGCCTCCTTTCAGTATGAAGTGCGCTGTAAGAAGAGCTGATGCATAAACATTCTGTCATGGTCTATTATAAACGCTGCAAGTGCGATAGTCTGTCTTGCCGGCAGTAAAAGGGCCAAGATCATGGTTTTTTTCTCGTGATTTCTATCCGCGGTCCACAAATCACTGAAGCGGCCTCATGTTGTAAGGATGGTAGTAATATAAGCAGTTCTCATTACGAACTTTGTTTTGTCTGTTTTCATACGGCATTTGCAAATGTCCACGCTTCTAACACGTAACGGTCGTTTATTATTGTGATAGATATGATGTTCCCCTGTACTAATCTGCACGAAGCGCTTTTCAGCTACGGAAAGAAAGAAAAAGAAAGGTCGGAAGTACGTGTTTCTTTCTTTCTTTCTCTTCTGTAACATGCGCATCGACACGACAGAACGCACAACATAAACTCCACTAATGTGATTTGTGTTTTTCCCTGAGTTATATTAGCGTATATCTCAAGCACAATGTTGAGGAAGATCTTATTGCTGGCCTGCGAAGCCCACTTGACGCTTGTTATCGCGTCTTTGTACATGCTCGCCTAGATGTTCCCGCCGCGAAAACATGTGTTCTGCGTCAGTCAATTTCTGTAAACCACACTCATGCGTGCGCCATGCCATTTCCTGAAAATTCCGCGCGCTGCCGATCAAAATACAGCGCGAACGCGATGAGCAACAACAGGAACAGCACACGAAGGCAAAGAGAGAGAGAGACAGAGATAAAAGTAACGGAAAGACAGGGAGGTTAACCAGTTGATATCGGCTTAACTGGATAACTACCTCTGGTTAGTTAACCAGTGCCGTTTGGCTACCCTGTACTGGCGAAGAGGAAAAGGGGTACGAAAGATGAGAGGCAAAGAAGGGAAGACTGAACAATATAAAACTGTTTGTGTGGGTGACGTGACAGTCTGTACAGGCGCCACATAGCGATACACAATGCCAATGTGTATTAAACGCAATTTCAATGGGTAGCAAGCGCAATGTATTCAAAGCGTCAACGGAACGCCGACGCGTCCTTGTTTTCATACGAAGGCGGCACTCTGGGAGACAGGCATCTTACTAAGTTCAGCAGCGCCGCCTGACGGAGGTTGTCTCCAGTCTATGGCGAAATGTGAACGCAACGAGGACGAAGGCGGTGTTTGATGTTTGTCGAGATAGCAATGGTCGGGAGAGCTGTGTGCAGAGAAAAGTACGACACATAGGTAAACATAGTTAAAGCTTCCTCTTATATGCCACTGAGTCCACATTATATGTACGTGTTTATTCGAGTTTTATTGTTTGATGGCGGAGAACAAAGGTGCCCTCACTGGCACTACTTTGTTGGTGAAAGTTCCGTGACATATAAGTGAGCATGCTGTGGCGCATATCCAATTCTCCAAGAACGGGGTAGTCCAATCATACCGGGTGCTTCTACGAAGAATGTAAGCAACATTTAAAAATAGCCGTTCAGAAATGAAAGAGCGGTTCATTCGGAGACATGCCGTCAGCGGTGGCGACCACGAGGGGATGGGTGATATGTAGTAATTAGTAGCCAGAGTTTTAAAATATGCAAATGCCAAGTAGCTGGACAGAACAAAGATAATGTTATTTGCTGTCGCTTGGAGATGCTCAAATTATATTTTAATCCCGCACAATTACGTAATTGGTCCAAAATAATTAATTACCTTCGCAAATATTACAATTAGATAAAAAGTGTCAATGAAAAAATTGTGGAGCGGCATGAAAAACTCCCGCTACAGTTTTCTGTTGCTCTGGACGTGCTACATAAAGGTGTTTTTCCGAGTGTGAAAGAAGCCCGTGAATACACGCAAAGTGCCTCGCGCGGCTAGTCACGCGCCAATTTCGCATGTATTCGGCGGCTCCTTTCATATTATGTAGCACGTACTGAGCAACAGAAAGCTGTATCGGGAGTTTTTCATGTTGATTTACGATTTTCTCATTGACACTTTTCATCTGATTGTAATATTTGAAAAGTTAATTAACTCCTTCAGGGTAATTATATAATTAGGCGGAATGAAAAATGAATCTGAGTATCTCCAAGCGACAGCCAACAGCATTACCTCGGTTCTGTCCGGCTAAGCGGTATTTGCATATTTGTAAGGTTTCGCTAAAGTTACGTGGGACACAGTGTATATCAGTGACACTTCGCTCCTCGACTAGGCAGGGTGAGTGTTGAGTGAGCTCGTGAACAACACTTTGCATTGTGGTGAACGCGGGTTAACTCATGTATACGGGCTCTCAAAGAAGTGTGACGCAATATTTACGTATTTATCTCGCATTCACCACTAAACTACCGCTGGATTTCTTAGGCATGCTTCGCGCTTCACTTCTCAGGATCTTCATAATTCCTTTTTACTCGTAGAACTAGCTCGCCACAAAAAGCGATGATGTGCGAGGTAATTAGAGAAAGCCAGCCCCTCTAACGAAGCCGAGCAGTCCGGGTCAGAACGTCAATGTCTTACCCACTAGACGAAGCCACCAGCTTGTACAACTAAGTAGACGACTGAAAAGTGATTGATAAATCATCTCGTGTTAAAGAACTGTATTCTTGTGCAATTTATAACTGTATATTACTTCTGATTGTGTGAGTTATACCCAAGTAGGAAACAGCCGCTCATATCCAGATAAAAGCATCATGGTTTCGGTGGCTCTTTATTTGTATAATTATGGCTCTTCCTTTTTTTTGCTTTTTCCTTCTTTATAGGGTTAGCGTTGTTAAAGCGAAATTAACTCCTTGGGTCATGCCTGCCGGAACCACGATCTGATTATGAAGCCCGTCGTAAAGTGGGAGACTTCGGATTAATTATCACTACATGCCTGACGTGTACTTGAGCCTAAGTACGCGAGCGTTTTTTGCACTTTTCCACCATCGAAATGCGGCCCCCCTTGCGGGATTGAACTCGCGAATTCGAACTCAGCGCAACGCGCCATGGGCACTAAGCAAGCGCGGTGGGTGCGTTAGTGTTCTTTCCGGCGTTTTTCGCTCTGCACTGCCGTCTAAAAGAGGCCAGGCGATCTTACTAACCGGTTAATGCCAAGAATAATCTTTCTTGTTCTCCTGGACAGTTCGCTTCAATGCAGCTTGCTCTTGTCGCATTCAGCCATTTTGCTTCGTAGCGCTTTAAGTCGATCATTTGGAGTATATGAAAGAACGCAAAAAAAGAAGCTGCCGTAGCTCCGTCTCCTTGAACTTTCAGAGCATTTGGTTTACGTTACCCGTACAACATAAAGCAACATTGATATACATATATATATATATATATGTACAGATTCTAACGTTTCCGGCATTTGTTTTTTACTTTAGTAAAACTCTTCCTTAGGCTAGTTGGTTGATGCTTGAATGAGTAAAGGCAAGGCGCAAAAGACCAGGAATGAAGAAGGACATTCAGGCTTGTCACATGCTTCCCACATGCAGGAACGAGTGACAAACAAATGTCACTCGAATGAGATGCGTTTGGTCTCAAAAATGACAAAGAGGAACGACCAGAGCGACTAAAGAAAGAGACTGACTGCTGGTGCAATCTCCAGCATATCATCAAAGTTTGTATCTGTCTCTTAATGCTAGCGCAATGTACAGAAACTCCCGAAACTGGGTCGCTAAGTAGCGCCTTGAATCTATTCCTCATCCTGTATTTTCTTGTTTCAGACAACTGCCTTGGAAAAGTATATGAAGGTAAGCACTTTTTAAAGACATTATTTTGTTGCACTGTTTACTAGGGGTGTCACAATATTCCACATTTCGAATACGAATCTAATAATCTTGGCTATTCCACTCATATTCCATTCGAGTATGGACTATTCAAATAATCTGTTATCTTGAAATATAAGGGATATGAGCCTCCGGGGGAAAAAAAGCCTTGCGAGGGAGGACTGCTGAATGATTTGTCGGGAGAACAGCCGCGGTTGTTGCGCGGATAATGCAGTTACTGAGTGATCACATAAAGTAGACAACTACTGTGAAATAATTTCTAGTTATCGTATATGAATGCCTCGCGAACTGATTGTCTCAGTTTACGAGAAGCTAATTATTATTTTCAGTCTCTCCTTGTTGGCATCCCTGTAAAGCAATGTGCAGTGCTGTAGTATTACACTATTCTCCTTGAGCGAACACAACACTCTACGTGTATTTGACGAGGCGCTGTTTTAGTGTTCCATTTCTGTAAAGCGAAAGTGCATCAGATAACTGAAAGCAACACGCTATTCAGTGGGCTGTCCGTGTACAGTTGTGAATGGTATTACGTGCATGTATTAAGTGATGTAAACAAGTCACTCTTTACCAAGTTGAGCCCATGGAAATTTCATAGTTTACATTTTTCAGAAATGAAAGAAAGAAATCAGAATTCGATTAGCCAGTCGAAGGTCCCTTTTCTCGAATATTTATTTTCCATTCCGCTTGTAAATTTCACAATTCGGCAACCTATTTACCTTTCGTTCTGACGGGACAAACTCAGTGCATTACTCGTTACTTTACTCCTTTAGGACAGTGTAGCACTTACAGAAATAGCAGATAGTGCAGAAAATGCAGCATGGGTGAAAGATTCTTGCTTGCACACAAAACGCCTAGCGATTTGATAGTGCGTTCTTTCCGGTTTCCGGAATAGGAATAGCAGATACAGGAATAGCAGATAGTGCAGAAAATGCAGCATGGGTGAAAGATTCTTGCTTGCACACAAAACGCCTAGCGATTTGATAGTGCGTTCTTTCCGGTTTCCGGAATAGGAATAGCAGATACAGGAATAGCAGATAGTGCAGAAAATGCAGCATGGGTGAAAGATTCTTGCTTGCACACAAAACGCCTAGCGATTTGATAGTGCGTTCTTTCCGGTTTCCGGAATAGGAATAGCAGATACAGGAATAGCAGATAGTGCAGAAAATGCAGCATGGGTGAAAGATTCCTGCTTGCACACAAAACGCCTAGCGATTTGATAGTGCGTTCTTTCCGGTTTCTGGAATAGGAATAGCAGATACAGGAATAGCAGATAGTGCAGAAAATGCAGCATGGGTGAAAGATTCTTGCTTGCACACAAAACGCCTAGCGATTTGATAGTGCGTTCTTTCCGGTTTCCGGAATAGGAATAGCAGATACAGGAATAGCAGATAGTGCAGAAAATGCAGCATGGGTGAAAGATTCTTGCTTGCACACAAAACGCCTAGCGATTTGATAGTGCGTTCTTTCCGGTTTCCGGAATAGGAATAGCAGATACAGGAATAGCAGATAGTGCAGAAAATGCAGCATGGGTGAAAGATTCTTGCTTGCACACAAAACGCCTAGCGATTTGATAGTGCGTTCTTTCCGGTTTCCGGAATAGGAATAGCAGATACAGGAATAGCAGATAGTGCAGAAAATGCAGCATGGGTGAAAGATTCTTGCTTGCACACAAAACGCCTAGCGATTTGATAGTGCGTTCTTTCCTTTTTCCGGAATAGGAATAGCAGATACAGGAATGGCAGATAGTGCAGAAAATGCAGCATGGGTGAAAGATTCTTGCTTGCACACAAAACGCCTAGCGATTTGATAGTGCGTTCTTTCCGGTTTCTGGAATAGGAATAGCAGATACAGGAATAGCAGATAGTGCAGAAAATGCAGCATGGGTGAAAGATTCTTGCTTGCACACAAAACGCCTAGCGATTTGATAGTGCGTTCTTTCCGGTTTCCGCAAAGCTGCGGTTCTGGTTAATTACCTTTTTCTTCTGGACTTACATGCACGCGTTCGACGTGCTCCGTGGATGCCGGCTACTGTTAGCATTGGAGAGCTTGTATCTTAATAGTACCTGCGCAATAATTATACTGCTTTGTCACTGTACAAATACTATTTATTGACGTAGGAAATTGAACTAAATAAAAGGATGACGCGTTATATTCAATCTGTATAGTTTTTTGGGCTATTATTTTTTTTTCGTTTTTCTTCTGTAGGTTTATTTGAACCCGAAAAATATTGTGCAGTCATACGTCGAATTGCTATCCTTATCTAGAGTCGCTATAATGACATGCGTATCTGAGGCTTGCTTACTTGTCGGTAGCTTGTGGGCACGACCACAGCCGTGCCTGGCTCTCGCTCGAACGCACACCCCGTGGTACCGTACTCAAAGATACTCCGGTGTGCGATTGTAAATAAAACATGACAACACCCATCAGCTTACAATAAAAGAAATCGCGTTTATTGGCAATCAAACGAACGCCAACTCTAAGGCAAGCCACAACCTCCAATCACTAGCTCACTGGCGTTAACATTGATGCCGAGACGCGTATCTGAGTTTTGAATTCGCTTCCACTTTCGTCGCGCGGCGGCGCAGGAAGATATCCTCCACTTAATGGCTGGACCAATCACCACGATGTTTTAGGGTCACCTGACTGTTGCGACTGCAACCGCGATGCGGAAACTGGAGTTGTGAGAGACGACTGGTCTCTCCGAGGCAAATAAGACGTCTAGATGACGAAAGCTATATTCAGAGTAGGCCTGCCATCTACAGCAGCGCGTTACCTGCCTCGCGGTTCCTTCGATTCGCGCAACCTTGTCGTTGGTCACACGGACATTTTCAGCAATTTTTCAAGCACTGAGCGCATGCACCATGGCTTCGCGATCACTTGAGAATCCACTCGATACCCGTGCTTTGTTTTCACTGAGCGCTCGCGTTTAGCATTCTCGAGCGGAATCGAAAACGTATTCATTCAAAATTTTACCATTTCAGCAGCATCCGAGGTGTTGAAAACACTTTGATATAATAGAAGATGCTATTATTATGCTGTTAATGGTGGGCTTTGTTCTTTTTATAGCCGAAGCCCCGCAGAGAGTTCTGGGCAATCGCTCAGAAGTGCGAGAAGGAGCTGCCTCCGGACGACGAGACCGTTTGACCACACTGTCCTCACATAGGCCAATGGTTGCCTGCGACCAAGTACTCAGAATAGCTATAAAATGGCCATTTATTGTTCCGCTGTCATATTGTGCTTCAATACTGTCATTTTGTCTTTTTCCTGACGTCACGCATTTATACTTTACCCTACGTTGCCGCTCGTTTATCAGACAAATATGTAGCCGCGTACAATCTCGAAAGAAACGCCAAACTGGCATTCAATTAGAAATTGCTCCACAGGTTGGAACTCAAACATTATTTGTGGATGCATGTAAAAATTTCCCTTCTGTACTCTCAGTTTTCCGCATTGTTGTTAGGGATACAGTGCGTCATGAATGCAAACTATAGTTGTTAGCTATTACATTTAACGGAACAGTTAACTTGGACCCTCCTCAGCCGCAATGCCAAAGCATTCTCGCTTTGATGCATCGTAATGTGCTACACTAAGTTGCAGAAGACAAAGATAATGATAAATAGCAGGTCAAGGGAACAAGAGTTCAAGATCGCCAGTCAGCCTCTAGAGTCTGTGAAGGAGTACGTTTACCTAGGTCGATTACTCGCAGAGAACCCTGATCATGAGAAGGAAATTCACAGAAGAATAAAAATGGGCTGGAGTGCGTACGGCAGACGTTGTCAGCTCCTGACTGGAAGCTTACCATTATCAATGAAAAGGAAGGTATACAATCAGTGCATTTTACCTGTGCTGACACATGGGGCAGAAACTTGGAGACTGAAAAAGAAGCTTGAGAACAAGTTTAGGACCGCGCAAAGAGCGATGGAACGAAGAATGCTGGGCATAACGTTAAGAGACAAAAAGAGAGTGGTTTGGATCAGATAACAAACGGGTATAGCCGATATTCTAATTGACATTAAGATAAAAAAAAATGGAGCTGGGCAGGTCATGTAATGCGTAGGTTAGATAATCGGTGGACCATTAGGGTTATAGAATGGGTGCCAAGAGAAGGGAAGCGCAGTCGAGGACGGCAGAAGACAGGGTGGGGTGATGAAATTAGGAAATTCGCGGGCGCTAATCGGAATTGGTTGGCGCAGAACAGGGGTAATTGGAGATTGCAGGGAGAATCCTTCGTCCTGCAGTGGACATAAAATAGGCTGCTGCTGCTGATGATGATGATGCTACTGATTATGATGATGGTAAACGTGCTACACGTATGAACATGCCAATGCTCATTGATTGACTACAAATCTGCGTTGTCCATCACAGTCGACAATGGACAGCCTTTAGTATAATGGAGACTTCTGTTGTAGAAGGTTCGTGACGGCAGTGCAATCTTGCACTTCCTGTAAGACATATTTTGTCAGACGCACATGGTGACAGTGGAGGGAGCCCCGCGCAACCTCAACGAGGGGGCGCACTGGGAGCCACTAGGATTAGTGTGCCGTGTGCTCCCTGAAGGGGCTGGATCTCCCGCTCCTGAGTACAGGGACCAACTGTTAACCTACAACGCAATCACCAAGCACTATTACATAGGGCGCAGGGCATTCCCCCTGCCACATACTAAATTAAATAGGCCACAGGCGGTTACATTAAGGCTTCTGCAGACACGAACGTACCCTAACCCGGTCATCATGAATAAAATAATCCGGACTGCGGGGTTTCAGTCAATTGTAGTAAATGTGGGGGTTTGCTCGATTTAGAACCCATGCTTTGGTGCTGCTTGGCGTTGGCCGATGATGGTTCTCGAGGTGAACAGTGGTGGCAGCGGATGCTGCACAGTGAAGTGCTGGCGGAACAACTCAGGGCTGTCCAGAGAGCCCGTGTGACGGCAGAGTGGCTCGGCCTCTCTGTACCGACGTGGGAGCGGCACGCATCAGTCCCAGACTGATCCCTCAGGACCTAAATAAAATTCTTCATGCCATACCATATACAGGTCTGACGACGTGCTGCAAGGGCAGACTACTTGCCGAGTGGCGCAGCAGTCTAACCCTGCACTGCAGCACGCTGTGTGGTGGCATCACGAGAATGCAGAGTTTTATTTATTTATTTATTTATTTATTTATCTTGCAAAGGCGTTTATTAGTCACCGGCGTTTGGGACCGACCGTTAGCGCAGGGCACGGACTCTCAGCCCGAGCGGTATTCCCGAGCAAAAAGCGCTGAAGAGGACGACCCACTATATCTTTCCAATGCTTCTCTACAATTTATTTATTTATTTATTTATTTATTTATTTATTTATTTATTTATTTATTTATTTATTTATTTATTTGTTTGTTTGTTCGTTTGTTTATTCGTTTGCTTATTTATTTACCATACCTACAGCTCCGAGGGGCATTGGTGTAGGGCGGAGTAATAGCGTTGAAAATACACAGACTCTTACATAAACAGAACAACACTGAAAAAGATATAATAATAATGATAAATAACCTCTGATCACAACATGTTAAATGTCAATGACGAAGGCCGAAAGAAAAAACAAACCACCATGCTGAAAACTTCCAATAGAGTAACTTAAAGATATATTGCTTCAATAAAAAGACGGAAATGGTCACGTTGTACTAAATGTTGATTTACCTGTAAAACATGGCCATGGGCACTTACGTAGAACTTATTTGAATGGTTAGCTCTTCAAGACAAGTAGTTGTTCTCAGGTAATACACCTAGCAATAACGATTACTCACACACTCTTGTATAACGCGTAACGGAAAGATGAGATTGAAACCGGCTCATCATGAGCGAAGACCTTTTCGTCTCTCCTCCGAATTTAGCGACTCTCTCGCGTTACTGTTTCTATTACGTGTAGCTGCACGACCTACAAAGTGGACAGCCAGTTGATTATTTTTTCTTAAACAGGCAGCGCAATGCTTTTCCCTGGTTATGTTGTTTGGTGAGAGGGTGCGCCGGACAGCTGCAGTCTACGCGACTGTGAAGGCCTGTTGCGGATTTTTCGTCTCTTCTCGAAGTATTTACTGATGTTTAGTGATGGTCGGTGGCTCGTTAGAAGGAAATGTGTGTCTGATGTAGAAGCTTCGCCACACCATTCTACTACCTACAGCATGCCGCGGAAGAAGAAGGTTAGCAGGTGAATGTGCTGTGTGCCCATCTGCGACAGCATGCTGAAAGATAGCGGCGTATCTCTGGCACTCATGAAGAAGTGTTCATTTGGCAAGCTACCGTTTAGCCTTCATCGTCAGACATATGGTCATTGAACTTTGCGTGCACATGGTATTGCAATTTTATACTGGAAGCATGAAACTTACTAGAACATTAGTGCCTATTCTGAGCTACATCGCTTCAGACTTTGTCCCAAACTTGTCATGGAGGAAAATGCGCGAGTTAGGCCACCTATGGCGATAAATAATTGTCTTCGGTCAAGACTGCACGCATCCTTTAAATCTCTAACTCTTACGTTACTTCTAAAAAAAAAGCATAAAAAATTTATCCATTTTTTAGTCTAGCAAATTGTGCCATATTATATCCTGCAGAGAGAGAGAGAGAGAGAGAGAGAGAGAGATAGCAAAGAGAGGATAGGCAGGGAGGTCAACCAGACGAGCGTCCGGTTTGCTACCCTACACTGGGGGAAGGGAAAGGGAGAACAGAAAGAAGAAAGAGGGATGCAGATTCGAAAACTACCTTACTTGTACCCTTAATTACCAACATTCACTCGAAATATTGATAAACAAGATGTGCTGTGAAAGTGAAACTTTCCCTCAGCAAATGTGTAAGGTTAGAGCGCATTTATGTGAACTTACTTTAATTAAATGAATGGAGAGCATAGGAAAATATGGTCAAGGCACTACCGTACTTCCCTTGTGGTTGCAAGTCCTTTGATTGGCTGTGTTAGACTGCATCGCCTTGGAGATCGGTCCAAGTTGTAACGAAATAGGTTGTATCGCCTATTTTTGTCGGAGTACAGAATATCAGTCATCATGAATTCGCAATCCCAGTTACATCGTCGCCGTCTTCTTGCTGCAGTCACAACGCACACGCTCGCGTCACGCACAGACACAATTGCTTGACGTACAGAAAAAGCTTTAGTTAACCTGGTAACGGGCTTTGCAGAACCCCAAATGATGCAGGTTAGCTAGCTGCCCGCAAATCGCTTCGCATAACCTTGATACCCATAGTGCGTGGGATTTGAATTTTTTTTTTCATATATTATTTGCCGCATTCCAGGCATGTTGTGGCAGGTGGGTAGCTATATAGGTTGCGGTCTCGACTGGTTTCAGACCTCTTCCATGAAAATAAATGCGTAGCAGATGATGGTATTGAACTTCTGTTTCGAGCACAGTATGCTGGTGCACAAATTATTAGGCCACGGTCGTTTTGTTTTTCTTTCATGGCATTTATGACAAATATGACAAAGGACCTAATAAAGTAATGGCAAAGCATGAATGTGTCTAACTCATGAGATCACACAGAATTCGCTGAACTGTCAAAGCTGATAAACACGAATAAAGTAAGCGATATTCGAAATTATAACAACGGAAAGATTGAGGATGCAGTCAAAAAATGGGCGCAGCACTGAAATCAGTGAGAAGAAAACTTGGCACAGAACAGGACAACATCTATGCAGTTAAATATAATCAGGGTAATGTCATCAGCAATTTCAGTGGTATAGTAAAAGCAGCAGAAGAATTCTACACTGACCTGTACAGTAGCCAGAGCATCCACGCATCCTTCATTGGAAGCAGGGATGAACAGGGTGCAGCGGCTCCTTCTAGCGAAGAAGTTAGAAGGCCCTTGCAAGACATTTCCAGAGGAAACGCGGCGGGAGAAGATGGAACAACAGTCATTTGAATCAAATATGGAGGAGATATTATGCTTGAAAAGCCTGCGGCCCTTTGTGCGCAATGCCTCTAGACTGCAAGTGAACTAGAGAGATGAAAGAATATTATGCTAATCCATGACAAGGGAAACGTTAAACAATTGAAGGATTATAGGCCCATTAGTTTCCTTTAAGTATCGTAAACATCCACCAAGATAATTTCCTATAGAATCAGGGCCACACTTTATTCATGTACCAGGCAATACATAGGAGCCTATGACATTACATAGGAGGAGGGCGGTGGGGTGGTTGGAGGTAGTTCACATACATGAAATCAATGCATAACATAATTCTAATAGGAACGTTTGTCTTTTAATAGTTTGTATACATTCCTATTAGAATTTTGTTTTCTTTGTTTATAGCTTGTTTTATGTATTAGAATTTTGTTTTCTTTGTTTACAGCTTGCCTAATGTATTGATTTCATCTGTTGAACTACCTCCATCCCCGCCCTTCCTCCTTAAAACTTTTTTTGTTAATTTTTAAGGGGGGAGGGAAGTACTTCAATACATGAAATCAATACATAAGGCAAGCTATACACATAGAAAACAAAATGCTAATAGGAACGCATAGACCCTTTAATTGAGGGCGCCGCCATTTTGCGATCACAGCGGCGTCTATCGTCCGGCTCCACGCTATGTGGGATCGCACTGGAGGGTGCACGGCGAACGTGCTGTTGACGACCAGTGGCAAGCTTTCGCGCTTTCCAGAGAGGTGTGAACAAGCTGTTTGGATTGGGAAACTTTCTAACGTGTCGTCACTAAGGTTTTAGCTTCGATATAGCCGCAATATCGAACGACGACAGGCCTAGAGGCGCTCCCGCAGCTCTGCCCACGATAGGAATAGGAGGCGAGTCATCTGAACATTGTCGATGCGTAACCTATACATGTGACGGGTTAATATCGTATACTTCATTAACATATCACTCAGGCGACAACAATCAGAGGTGTCTCCATGTGTCATGCGGTGTGCCGCAGAAGCGTACATCCCAATCCAGGTAACTGCGTTGCTAGTTTTCGTGCTGCTAAAGTTTTACGCGGTACGATTTTCTAAATATTGTTTATCTGGCACCCGGGCGTCAAGTTTTACAAAACAAAGAACTGTAAAATAACTCGATCGAAAGGGCTGTTAACATGCAACAATGGGCTTATGATAGTGGCCGCGACTATGTCACGATTAACCAGATGCACGCAACGCGTTCAAAGATTAAGCGCTCTCAGGTCTCGAATGGTGTCTGTGCGTGCAAGGGCATTCCGCTTACTTGAGAGAGCTGAAAAACGAACTGCTCTTTGCAACAGCAGCTTTATTTCCTGCAGTAAAACAGCGCGCGATGAGCAGCGTCGACAGCTTGCCGGCGAGATTCGGAAGCACGGGAAAGCCAATGTGAACTATATAGGGCCGACCGGCACACGGTAGGCATGACTTTGGTTGCAGAATGGAAAAGAACACACCTTCATTTCTTAGTCGGCATGTACTGTTTTCATATTACGTCCTCGGTCAACTTCCACCAGAACATTGGTTTCCTAGTGTGATAATCTTAGTATACGTTTGAACAGAATAAGTTCAATGTGCGTGCACGAAGAAATAGCTAACTTCATCCATTCGCAGTAGTTGACCGACTCGAATACGCATCTTTCTTTCATATTCCAGTTTGATCATGGGTGCCGAGCTACGAGTTCGTCGCCGAGCGCTCACTGGGAGCAAGACGTTCTGAACATACACGCTATGGCATCAAGTCCTTTATATTTGTGCTGACAATACAAAGCGAACGCTTCTCTGCTATAGCAGCGGCGGTGTCCACGAAGTCGCCGCGGCTGAAGATACACTTCACGCTTGCTTCCGAAAGTTATTTTTGCATCCGAATACAGCAGAGTGGGTAGCCCGGCGACCTTGAGTCATCTGACATCGCAGAAATCCCAGACAGAACACGTTAGAATCGCACTAATTCGCAATTAAACCGCTACCATTGCAAGCTGCCGCGGGGAGAAAACGGAATCCGCACGTACCAGTCTGAGGAGGAGAGTGACGCGGCGAGCTATGTTCGAGGCTACATTCCTACTCGCCGATAAAACAGTCTATACAAACCATAAAAAGACAAAATTCTCTAAGTAAAAAAGAAATTAGAACACTGAATCAGCTCGTCACTCGTCATGAACTCGTCATGATTGATTCAGGCAATGTCCCGTGGTAGGTTATTCCATTCATTAATAGCAAGGACAAGAGATGAATGAAAAAACAGGTTAGTTCTGGCTAAGAAAGGTTCTATTTTGAATTGGCAGTCCAGAAGCGAGAACACTCGATGGGCAGGTTTGTCCAACTTCGACCCAAATTACAACATCAGGGGGCGAAACAGTACAGGGCTAATCTATTCGATAACAGAAAAGACAAAAAGAGAACGACTTTTTCACAATGTCGCTCACGAACACAGTGCCCTTAAGCACATGGACTTAAGTGAAGACGTGGAACACAATTCTTATTATTGACGCAACACAAGTTTCACAGTTGGCAAAATAATTATTGGACCAAAATGAAAATATAATAAATAACTTATATAAGATTAGTTTAGTAAGGCAGATGCTTTAAGTGCAACTGTCCATTCAACACAGTCAAGAATTTTGTTTACCAGTGACGTAGGAAACGTTCCTCACCATCAACAATCAACTTGTCCCTATAGGTAACTTCAAATTCGAATTTCAGTAGGTTGGAGTATAGGATGCATTGCTAGCTGTTATTTTCCGCTCGTTGCCGCGAAGGAACGATGCCGCGACAAAGAAACATTGCGGCTGCAAGTACTAACCTTTCAAACAAATTACTTAAAGAGTGAGGGCTACTTCCTCTGTATGTACACTGTGTACATACAGTGTGCAGTGTACAAAGCGTATGTGTGTGCAACCAAACATTCGCGCAGAGAATACCATGGTGTTTCTGGCAACCGACAATTAGAAGAGCGTGAAAAGGTCACAACACCCCAGCTTGCTAACTTCTCTTTAGTTGGTATTGCACGGGCAACTTCTGCCGCCACTCAAAACTACACTGCTAGCGTGGTAAATGACCTTGTACACTAAGCTCTTCCATTTTATAGTTGACGTTGAACGTGTTGCGTATTCTTCAACTCAAAGAAAGATAGTCTTACTATGTGAGCAACCGGTGCTGCTCAGATGTCTAAATCAAGAAACTGCGGTTTCGAGAAACGCTTAAAATTCACCGCCACATTCTTATGTGCTTACCCACACTCAGCAAGTTGGCCTACGTTACGATGTGGTGAAAAAATAAAACCGGCCCTACTAAGACAACACAATCATAGAGACCTACCACGGCATCTCTAATACGCTATACTATAAAAACAAACGCTTCTAGCGAAAAAAAACCAGCACACACTTGGCACGATTCGAGCCTCCATGTTCATGAGCCAAGCAGAGAACAGGTCTTAAAACAATTGCTGGTTTCGCATCCCCTAAGAATTTTCCTGTTAAAGAGGCCAACCTAACAGCAAATTTTCTAGACATGACAGCAACTCGAATGACATAAAACGCATACGCTCTAGATCGTCAAGTTTAAAAAAGCTTTGGTAATTCGATTTAGGTCTCCTCAGCTATAGTAGCTCTTATTAGAGCCTCATTCTACGCTCGAGCTGATATGCCAGTTTGTTCAAATATAATAGCAAGAACTTACACTCTGCAGCAAACATGACTTCTCCTGAGAGTAATAAAACAGAAAGCACAAAACCGCGAAGCTAAACTCTTTGACGGATTGAGCGGAACCAGTGAGAGAGCTCAATAATCGTTGCAGCGCCTTAGAGCTGTAGCAGTCACAAAGCGACAATGAGACGTCGTCTGCATAAGCATAAATATTAATAGTATCCCATCGACTTAAACGAAAACCTGTTATGCTGGGGCATGAAGCTACTGCGCGTAGAAGGGGCTCTATTGACAAAATAGCATGGTCATAAACGGCACCTCTGCCGCGCTCCGCGGGTGACATCAAATTCACAACAAATTTCGCTGTCGAAAACCTACTCTCTTAGTAAAAATATATATATATATATATATATATATATATATATATATATATATATATATTGAGCAGGGAAACCCAATCACTGTAAAGCTGAAAAAAGGTTGTCACGCTCAACACAATTGAAGGCCTTTGAGGGATCGACAGATACAAAGATATCACTTAAGGACTTCGCGGTAGCCTAGGCAAAGAGATCTGGAGTGAGAGAGAACGATTTAAATGTTATTCATGCAGGTATATCAGCTGTTTGGTAAGAGCATAATAAATCCTCTAGAAAATAAACTTAGACGTCTAGTTAGAATAACAGCAAGAAGTTTACTTTCCATATTTAGAAGTGTTATTGGACGCCAGGAATTGGGACCACCGGATGGAGAATCCGGTTTTGGGTCAAGAACGATACGGTCTTCATGTAAGAACAACGGTTTTACACGTTCAAGAAAATACAATTTAACGAGTACTATTAATTTATCGTTTGGTTATTTCATTTATTAAGCACAAGTAATTTCCCCTATGTTTCCTTGGTGTCAGTGCTTGTTGGCTTCTTATGATATTACTAATAAAAATCGGGCCCCTCGGTTAAACCTCCTTCTTCTTGTTTATTACATAACAACGGTCTCGAATCCGGCAACATT
Organism: Dermacentor andersoni; assembly: GCF_023375885.2. NCBI lineage: Eukaryota > Metazoa > Arthropoda > Arachnida > Ixodida > Ixodidae > Dermacentor > Dermacentor andersoni. Next base: position 260,377,843 of record NC_092814.1, on the reverse strand, counting down.
GATGCCTTCAGGTAGCATGTGTGGGTTTATCGACCGGTTGCCTTCACCCAAAAAATGATCACGTTCCCGTGACTCCTGCAGCAGAAAGAATGTTCCACGTCCGACGCCAAGCTCTGTGAGTTGTGGCGCTGGCTAACACTCTCAGGGTTCTACAAGGAAACATAAATACCCAAGAAAACTTGGAAACGGCGCTGTGGTAGCTCAATTGGTAAAGCATCGCACGCGAAATGCGAAGGTTGTGGGATCGTTCCCCAACTGCGGCAAGTTGTTTTTTCATCCACTTTCATTTCAATTAATTCATCGTTTCTTTATTTCATTTATTAAGCACCAGTAATTTGCCCTATGTTGTCCTTGGTGTCAGTGTTCGTTGGCTTATTATGATAGAGCTCAGTGAAGCACTTCAGCGCAAGACTATTTTTTGAAGAGCGGTCAACAAAGCTCTGCAGTGTGTGCGTATGTGAGTACAGTCTGGGATGACTCATCCAAATAGTGTTTTTTCCAGCCAGGCGACTATTTCGTTTTAGGTAATTGCAGAATATGAGCACTTGGCCAGTAAGTGGTAGCGTATACACTTTGAAACAAACAGCACTCACCATGGGACAATATGTACACGGCCTCCCCCTCACCCCCACACGCAGCACACAGGCACCAACACGTACAAAACACACACACACACACACACACACACACACACACACACACACACACACACACACACACACAACTCCATGTTGGTGGTCACTGTTTGTTTGAAAAATGTAGAAGCCTATACAAAACATTGCACTGACAAGCTTCATTTTATTATTGCCAATATGCACTAAGCTAGAGGATGTGTGAACCTCAGGTTAATGAAGGCGCCTGTGGTTTTCTTCTTTAAGTACAGTTAAGCATAGAAAAGGCGACACATTCAGAATGACTATTGCTTCGTTTTAAAGTTACAACAGTCAATGAAGACAAAGAAAGACAAAGATCTCAGGTTGGTCTCCACCGGTTCAGCTACAAGTGTAATTGCCACCCTCCCACTATCTTGGTCGTTTTGTTAGTTGTTTTTATGCGTGTCACCTATGCATGACAATATTAACACACGGTTTGTGCAACTATGGTTTAAACATTATTAAAACCATGCAGCCAGTTAGAACGCGATAACAAAAACGAATATGCACATACTCTCATGTCTTCCTCTTTTATAACTCTCCTAAACTGATCTTACTATTCACTTGACGGCACATGTTGAAATTGCGGAACTGAAGCCGATCAGTGGAGAAGTGACGCAACGACTTGATTACTTATTCGCCTCAATTTCAGAATTTGTACATATGCTTTAAATAGAATGCTTATGAAGTTATTCAGTGAATCGTTTTAATGAGCAACCTGAACATTGCCCTCTGTCGCTCAAGTAAAGTCCACTTCTTCATGTAATTCATCATCATCATCATCATCATCATCATCATCATCTTCATCATCAGCCTGGTTACACCCACTGCAGGGCAAAGGCCTCTCCCATACTTCTTCAACTATACCCCGGTCATGTACTAATTGTGGCCATGTCGTCCCTGCAAACTTCTCAATCTCATCCGTCTACCTAACTTTCTGCCGCCCCCTGCTACGCTTCCCTTCCTTTGGAATCCAGTCCGTAACCCTTAATGACCATCGGCTATCTTCCCTCCACATTACATGTCCTGCCCATGCCAATTTCATTTTCTTGATTTCAACTAAGATGTCATTAACTCGCGTTTGTTCCCTCGCCCAATCTGCTCTTTTCTTATCCTTTAACGTTACATTCATCATTCTTCTTTCCATAGCTCGTTGCGTCGTCCTCAATTTAAGTAGAAACCTTTTCGTAAGCCTCCAGGTTTCTGCCCCATACGTGAGTACTGGTAAGACACAGCTGTTATACACTTTTCTCTTGAGGGATAATGGCAACCTGCTTTTCATGATCTGAGAATGCCTGCCAAACGCACCCCAGCCCATTCTTATTCTTCTGATTATTTCAGTCTCATGATCCGGATCCGCGGTCACTACTTGCCCTAAGTAGATGTATTCCCTTACCACTTCCAGTGCCTCGCTACCTATCGTAAACCGCTGTTCTCTTCCGAGGCTGCTAAACATTAGTTTTCTGCAGATTAATTTTTAGACCCACCCTTCTGCTTTGCCTCTCCAGGTCAGCGAGCATGCATTGCAGTAGGTCCCCTGAGTTACTAAGCAAGGCAATATCATCAGCGAATCGCAAGTTACTAAGGTATTCTCCATTAACTCTTATCCCCAATTTTTCCCAATCCAGATCTCTGAATACCTCCTGTAAACACGCTGTGAATAGCATTGGAGAGATCGTATCTCCCTGCCTGACGCCTTTCTTTATTGGGATTTTCATATTCATATCATACTCATATCGTAATTCATATCAATAGGCCGAATTGTGCCATGTGCTCCTCGCGCTTCTTTTTTATTTTTTGAACTAAATAAAGGTCGTACTCTCGATTTCGATAGCAAATTAGTAGACAGCTACACGAAGTAAGGATTGTAAGCAACGAACACTGCGCCTTCAATACAAGACCCTGTTTTTCTAAGAAATCGAGGTGCCTAGAAGACATTGAGGAGAGAGTCCCGCAAGCGGCGGGCTGCATGCCTGCAGCCTCGCCGCCACCCCAGTTCGACCCCCCTTCGCTGACCGCAGGCATCTCTCTCCGCCCCGAGTCCCGCGTTTTACGACCCTGGCGGTGTACAGTAGCCTGCGTCGTAGAGAGAGTAAAGTTGCATTTCAAAGAGAAAGGTTGTGTGTCTGCTTGCTCCCCCAAGTTCGCGAGGCGCCCTTTTTGCGTGGGAGCCGCTTGGGGCGAGTGTACGCGTGAGCCTTACTTTGCGTCGCGTTTTCTGGCCCACAGTGGCACATTCGCGGGCCGCTCTCGGCCAGAGCTAGTTTTGTAACCAAGTGCGCGGTTAGCTAGCTGAGTCCGCGGTAGAGAACCCCTTTTTATTTACAGGATACTAGTTTTATCGGCAGTATAAACTTGGAAACATTCGCTTACTAACTGAATCAACAAACATGGCTCTAGCGCGCACAAGCAAACATGAACACATCACCAGGGGCGTAGCCAGGGGGGGGGGGGGGCTTATGGGGCTTCAGCCCCCCCCGAAATTTTTTCGTGCTGTCATGTGCCGCCGACCAAAACAACTCCCGGCGCCAGAAATCATGCTGATTTTGTCTAGAATGTCCTTAATTCACGCTCGAAAAGACATTTTAGCGTGAACATTGCTAAATCGGGCTGGATTTCGCGGCAACGCCCATGCATTGGGAGTCACATATCGTAACGCAAGGAGCCCCACCGAGCACAATATTTCAAGGGCGTTTTGAAGACGAGCGGGCTCGTCTCGGCATCTCGCGGAGGCCGCGGAATCTACGGAGCGCTTGGATTTCAATTTTGAAACGTTGTGGGTATAAAGTTCTCATAACATTTTGATGCGAAAGGTCCATTGACATTTTCAAAGTCGTGCTTTAGATTTTCAATTCCGGAACTTTTTGGGTTTAATGCTGTTGTAAACATTTGACGCCAAAGGTGCATCGACTTTTCTAAAGTCGTACAACGGGCCATACAACAAGACAAACCGAATCAACATACTATCAGACAAGTTGACAAAGCACGCAGCGAGGTCCGATGAGACAAAGCGTTGTGGTGGTTCATTTGTGCCGTCAGGTCACAGAAAAGGATATAAACATTTTTTTTTTTCACCTGCGCCAAAGCATCCATGTCAAGACACTAAAGCCACCATTGTAACTAAGTTCTTATTTATTTTTCTACCTAGACATTTATTCGCGAGGATATATTGAGCCTCTTTGTCATTTCCTTTCTTTCTTTTTTTTTTTTTTTTTTTTTTTTTGTTCTCGCAACCCGCGGGCTGCCGATCCAGCCAGAGCGCATGCGCTTTTCTCGTGCTGCATCGATAACCACGCGGCGCACTTGGATGCGCGTTTGTTTTTCTCTGGCCGACTGCATTTTCGCCTGGCAGAGTTTTGGACGCTTTCTGGCTAGCAGACGAGAAAAAGAAACAATGCATAGTCGCTCGCCGCCAGCACTGCGGGGACTCGATGGATTGCAACGCATTCGCTTGAGCGCAACCTCTGCGGAAAATTTTGTCTCGCCGGTGTAGGATGCCGAACAGTATGCGTATGGTTTCCTGTGGACTAAGCGTCACACGTTTTCTTCGATATTCCTTCGGTAGCCACACTAGGTGCCCAAAGTAGGCATTCGATTGTAGCCGAACATGCTGTCCTTTGCGCTATTCTATTTCGCCGCCCCCCGCCCCACAAAAGAAAAAAAGAAGACATTGTTGCGGCGCAGCGAATTTGCGAATGGTGAAAGTTCGATTTTGTTACTTCTTTCGCGGAAAGTAATGGGCCACGGAACGTTTCAGTTGCCGGATACTACTATATTATTGCGATAGCAGCTATATGAAGACTAGAGGCGTATTCCTGCCGTTGCCCTCATGTTCCGTATAAGTAAAGACCAAGGGCGATAACATCATGACCGCGCGCCGCATGCTCTATGTGCGAGTGAAAGCATGAGGGGGAAGGGGTGAGCCGACGGTGGTGGCTGAGTCTTGTGTGCGCAAGGGAGAAAAGCGGGGAGGAAGCGCGCCGCCTTCCGTCGCACGCGATACATTTTGGGAGTGGAGGGAGGGGAGCGGGGTGCTGTGATCTGTGAATCTGTGGTTTCGCAACCTGTTTATTTGCCTTGTTTGACGCATAATATATAGTGACTTTTTCTTAGGCACGTAGATTTATTGGTGACTTATGCGTATATTTAAATATATCGTCGCGAGGTTTAGTGCATATGCGCAGTGAACATTGTTTCCAGTGACAATTTTTTTTGCCCTGTATCAAGCTGTATCTTCACATTTGTATATTCCATTGTATCTTCGCATTTATAATGTACGAAGGCGAGTCAAATGAAAGTGAGAACACCCGCCCCGCGCAATAATGGTTGGGTTCATTATTTTCGAGGCATGTGCGTAGTACATACGCATCTCATTTACAATTGACATGCAGAGGTGAGGTTAAATGTTCTTTAATGCTCTCATACACTGGGTTGAACATGGGTGTGTGACATAATGGACACTCCGAAAGTTGAACAGCTTGGTGTCGTGAGGTTTTTGACAAATGAAGATGTTTCCCAAAAAGAAATTATTTGCCGTATGGCTGCCGTATGCGTTGAACATTGCGTTTCATTGGCCACTGTCAAGCGTTGTAGCAAACTGTTCAAAGAAGCACATGAAAGTTACAAAGACGATCCATGGCCGGGCCAATGCCACCATGCAATCACCCCGAACACAATGGAAAAGGCCGTCGTTCCTCAGTGGGCATGGTATGGGCTGCTGAGCACGAGGTCGCGGGATCGAATCCCGGTCACGGCGGCTGCATTTCGATGGAGGCGAAATGCGAAAACACCCGTGTACTTAGATTTAAGTGCACGTCAAAGAATCCCAGATGAGGGTGACGACTTTTTGTCTGCAACTGTGACCGGGGATGACTCGTGGTGCCGCTACTACTAGCCTGAAACACTACGGCAAAGCTTACAGTTGAAACATTTGAATTCACCACTCCCAAGGAAAACAAAGGCCGTCATTCTTGCCGGAAAAGTGATGACTTCTTTTTAGATCGTTAGGGGCCACTATTGATCGAATTTTCTAAAGCTAGAGAGACTCTAAATCGTTTCAGATATTGTGAATGGTCGGATCGGCTGCGTGTCGCAATTAAGAACAAACGACGTGGAAAATTGAGCATTGGGAACATCTTGCTTCACGACATTACCCGTTCCCACGTCGCTGATGTGGTTAATACAAAACTGGCAATGTTCAAGTGGGAAACGCTGCAACATCCCTCATGCAGCCCAGACCTGTTGCCTTGCGTCTTCCACATTTGGTAAAATTTGAAGAAACTGCTCAAGGGAACCAGATTCGTTTCGGAAGATGACGTGCAGTCATTTACGGATTTTTGAGGCAGCAACCCAAGGAGTTTTATGAGACGGGAATTACACGACTCGTTAGTAGGACAAGTGTCTAAATACTCATGGTGACTACATTTAAATAAAGTACCCCGTTTGTCATATATTCGCATTGGCTCACTTTCATTTGACTCGCCCTCGTATATGTTGCAGAACTCCTGCTTTTTATATGTGCTCTCTGTTGCGACTATAATTTCGGAGCAATTACTGGCAATACACCACCGGTGACAGCTGCTCCTGCGCAATACATTCTAACAAAGGAAAGCGTCATTGAGATTTTCCCCTGGTCGTTGCATATGTACGAAAATTTAAACAAGGTTGTTGAACGACACACACACACACACACACACACACACGCACACACACACACATATATATATATATATATATATATATATATATATATATATATATATATATATATATATATATATATATATATATATATATATCTTAATCCCTCGAATCATTCTATAAGGAGGAGGCCGAGCTGCAAAGTGAGCCCCCCCCGAACGAAATATCTGTCTACGCCACTGCACATCACACTCGATGAGCGCGGACGCTCGTTGTGAAAATGCTGGTTAAGCAAGCGCAGCAACAGCAGCGAGCGAAGTGACCTTCGAGCGATCTATCGATTCAACGAATGAGCGGCGAGAATACAGCGCGCGCAAAGGCATGAGCCGTCTGCAGATCAATTATAAGATATGATGGTGCGCGGTCGCGCGCGCTAAGTACGCACTTGGCGGAGTCGAAGCCGCGCCCCTCCCTCCCACGCTGCCTCCGTCAGTTACCCTTGCGCCCGGTCGCGAAATGCGCGTAGCAAACGAATCACGCGTCAGCTATTTTCGTTACAATGTCTAGCAGAATGGCACAAGGTAGAATATAGTCCTGATAATTTAAAGCGGTTGGACTCATTACAGTAACTGTATAGTTTTGGTTACGTGAAACAATGACACATGCTACCTTTTTATTTATTTTACTAAACGTGTTGCTGCAGTTCAATTTACACAAGTTTTGACCGTTTGTTTCCGATTTTTGCAGTCCACCATTCACACATTTAGTTATTCTTTGTCAGAGTCGGGAAGTGAGGCTAGCAGACAACGTGCGAGCAATTGTTTGTGGGCACGAGCGTCATGACAGCATATCTTCGCGGCTCCTTACTAGCACCTTCCGCGCTGTGCTTTTAAAATGCGCAGATAGTACACAAAGCCACGCAGTCCAGTGTTCCCGCCAACTATTTTCAAAATGAAGCGAGTTAGTCAGTGGCCAGGCAAAATCATTTCCCGACGGTAACGCACTAAAACACTCGAACCGCAGCTAACGAAGCAACAAAATCAATACTGGATGTCATCTGCCCTCATATGCGGCGGGTTCATATACCAGCACCAAAACAAATAAAATATTACGCAACAGAAAAAAGTCGCACTTTGCGGTCACTTCCATTAACTAAACACTTGATCGTAGCTAAGCGCTAACGTCGCTGAGTGAGTTATGTTGATATCTCGCGCATGTTTTTTTTTTTTTCTCGCTGCCAGAGCAAAAACATGTACAAACTTGAAAAGGCAAGAATATATAATAATACATTTGTCAAGCCCACTGGCTAGCCCATACGTGTGCTATTACAAAAAGTAAAGCTAAATTTAATACCCAAATTCCACGTTACCTCACAAGGTGCAACTTACGCTGAATGTCGGAACACGTAGTTGCTAAATTTTGTCACTGTCCGCCTGAATTTTCTTTGCGGGCTACATTGCAATCCTGTTCTATGTCATGAACACGTGGATAATATTGGGTAGAAGAATACATTGCTCGCTGTTTGTAATGTGCTTGAAAAAAAAAAAACCCACTCACCTCTTACGATTTGCGAAAACAGGAACGGAACAGTGGCGACATGCATTGACTCGAAGAGCAGCCATATTGATTATGGTACGGGGCATCAAAGCAGTACCGCGCGTCGTGCGTAGTATATGTACAAAGCGGCATGTATGAAAAGAAAAAGAAAGCTCTAAAATATTATTATATAGTTTTTAAGCAGAGACAATAATTTAAAAGGGTTATATTTTAGTTTTGACTTGATTTAGAGGTTAGAGATTAAGAAAAAAGCGAAAATTGGTTTTTTTCTTTTAAAAGTTTTCTGTCATACAGCGTTAACAAAAATTTTTTTTTGCGGCACAGAAAATGTCTGTAAATTTTCTTTAAATAAACAGCTTTTTTTTTTTACAGTGCATGTTTGCGAAGCGCTTTTTTTCTGCCGCGTTTACCTTGGAAGCTTCCTTTCATTTTTTAAAGCACTGTGAGAGCGCTCGTACACACCAGTGCCAAGCAATTATCATGAAAAATATTTATACAGCAAACTGTCGGTAACTACAAATATTCGCAGGCAATATGTTACATTTCGTCATTTCGTGAAAGTAGTCGCTTTGAAATTGCAAACTTCTGGTTAAATCCAGGGCTACAGTTCAACTAGTCCACAGTTATAGTGCGGGGCAGTATAAAGAAAATAACCTCCTGGCACCATCAATCGCTAATTTTATTCATGTGTTGGGAAGTGGATTGACTAAAGCTGGCCGATCTCTCAGTGAGACAAAACTTAACACAAATAAAAGTTGAACGCTTTTGTTTTTATTCACACATTCCGAAAGTGGAAAAAGACTGACCTCCACGCAGTGCGAAAGCGTCAATCTGCAGAAGCAATTTTCATTCAGAACTTAAATTTGTATATAATGAGCGAACATAAATTCCAGAACATCCAAGCCAATACGAAAATTACCCATCACGGGCTGGTCACACGGAACTTGACTATAACGTATTTTATGACGGCGACACATTTCGTGGCTTGCAGAAAGGTAGAGTGTAATATATGCATTTCATTGACAGTATGAGAAGTAAGGTCCCACAGAATTTTAAACTGGCCACATCCATCTGTATGAAAAGGAAGTAGCCTATAATTGCTCTGATTATTTGAACTACGTGCTGGATGAGGTAGCATATTTCTATATTGTGCTTACAAGCGCATAAAATCTGCCTGTCGTCATACTTTGCGCCCTATTCATATATACAGAAAAGCACTTCGAGTATTAGCACACTGCTTTGACACAACAGTAACGCAAGGAACCAACCATTCATTAAAAAAGCTTAATAGCGCTCTTCGTCGCAAGGGGGATTCGCAGTTCCTACTTAATTAGCATTAAATACTTGATACTTGTATATATACTGGTATACTGGTATAAATAAAAAGATTTTGCCGGCATCTACAAATAGCATTGCGTATCGTCTACAGTACAGGTGCTCAAGAACTTGCACACGCCGAAGCTGAGCCTAAAGCAAAGTAAGTGAGCAATAAAAAAGACGCACTCAAGCCCTTCAGTACAAGTATTTCACCGACAGCAAATGGGCTGCCGTCTTGACGAATGAGTCGAGCGACACTGCTTCTATGTCAGTCCACTCAGGCTTGCACAGAAGTGGTTTACTCATGCAAAATGAATACCTGCTCAGAAAGCAAAGTACTTGTGCTTACCTGCTGTCATTCGGAAGCCTGAGAAACTTCGCATTACCGTAATTCCCGGTGTTGGAACACCACAGAGCCACGCAACATATGTGATGCCACGATTTAGCGATCTTCATCTAATGCTTGGTTGACCCAGTTTCCTGCGTCTGCCGTGTGTCGCACGCCTGATCAAGCGTCTCTGTCTTATCTTTCCCATCTTCGTACTTGGGGCGACAACCGAAGCAGATGACCAAGCGCGATTCGAGTTGTGATATCGCTGAGCGAGTGGCAAGGGTGAGCGGAGGAAAGCTCGACGGACGCACGGAGACAACCACTTCCCGCGCTTCGCCCGATTTAAAATTCACAAAAAGAGAAATAAAGAAATAAGTTAGGATGTCCGCCAACCGCTTGGAGCGCGCACGTTCCTTGAAATCGAAACCAGGGGCGCTATTCTGGGGCGCTATTCTGGACATTCCGCCATTTTCTTCGGTGCGTGACGTAGGCGCGACACAAACAAAATGGCGCTGGTGGCCAAGTTTTGCTTACGTAATGCGACGCCAACTTGACGTTTCGCCTAAGAAACTGAAATGAAGGCACTGAATGTAGCGTTATCAGTAAAGCAAAAACGTTTTCCTCCGCAGTAAAAATAAAGCAGCTATCTCAAAGCATATGATTATTCCGTCGAAAAGGCTTCTCGCTTCCGTCGTCTGCTGCGTACAAGCCGTCGTCTGCTTCAATAGCTAGGATGCGTGTCCCCGGAAAATGGAATGAGTCATCGCATGTTGGCGCCAACGCGCTTGTTTTCTTGCTTGAGACAACATACGCGACCTACCAGTGGTGATGCGCGCACGTTCTAGGCTACGTTATCGCTATCTGGTGAAACGCAAGTGACTCAGCCCGACTCGGCTGGCTGAGAAACGGCCGAATATCACCGATAGCGTTGCGCGCGCCAGAGATATCCATTAGCGCGACGCAAGCGCCGGCGCTGCCATCTCTCGTTCATTTCGCTGGTGCGGGAGGAAACTTCAAGGCGCCGCCTTGCGTACATTTCTTTTTATAAATTAGAAAGAGGCCGTTGTCATAACTTTTGATTGTGCGAAACGGCATTAATCTTGATTACAATACAAATGCAGCAGTGAAAATTGGACAACATTGCCGAAAGTTTGCTATGTTCAGCCAATATTATTTCGTATAAACGCGTTCTTTTAAAAAATGATGGCCCCAAACACAAATGCCAACACTACCCGAGAGCGATGCAAATACTATGAGCACGCGTTATGAACAAAATATCTTCGTGGCGCCAAACGGCGGGGAAAATGTGGCGATGCGCATTCCTCTCGGCTGTCATTGCATATGGCTGCTCATTAGCATAATTCGCGCGGCTCGTCGCAGCAAAAATTATGGCGGAAAATCTCAGCAATGGCGGCCCAGCGCAACGTCACGCATCGTCAAAATGACGTTTACGAAACAGCCCTTCCTGTGACGCTCCTCACGAGATATTCCTTCAGCCAATCAGCAAGCTGGCATGGCGCATATGTTGGATCGCCACCACATATTCGCGCAATTGCAGATGCATTGCACTGGCTTCTGCACGCTACCGCTCACATTCTTTTTGAAGCGCTAACATCACAATATATCTGCCAAGGACCAAAAAAATGTATTAGTCCATAAAATTTGCAGCTCCACGTCACGTTTCGTCATCTTGACGGCAGAAAGTGAGGTGGGCGGATGATATTAGGAAGTTTGCAGGGACAACATGGCCACAATTAGTACACGACCGGGGTAGTTGAAGAAGTATGGGAGAGGCCTTTGCCCTGCAGTGGGCGTAACCAGCCTGATGATGATGACCGCAAGCTAAGTAAGGGGAAGCGGACCAATCGCAGACGTCTGCACCACCATCCCCTTCCGTTTATCTACTTTCACTATTCGGGCTCGGCTCTATCGAACCCCTCTCCACTTGAATGGGCTCCTCACCTCTTTTCAGCCAATTCTACAAGAAAATCCGCTCAATGTACGCATTGCTATTCGCTTTGAAAGGAAAAAAAGTGAACTTCTATAAACGAGGAGCGCGTTTGATAGGGTTTTTCAAACAACGCTGCGGGTTACCGCCCGGTGCTAGCGTCGGTGATCGCGTAAATTTGACGTCAGGAGATAAGAATAAAAACAGGTTGGAATGGTTTTACAGTATAGGGCCCGTGGTGTGAAAGTATATATGAACGATAACTGCAAATTGGGGTCTTGAGGTCATAGCGCTTGTTTTTACTGGTGCTTTTCCCGGAGTGAAAGTGCCAGCTCGGCCAGAGCTTTAATGCTAAAGAAAGGTTGGCACAGCTTCCTTATACTATGCAGGCCGCGTCTTGTCCATCCAATTTTCTCGGTCGAACGCCCTCGACTCGATCAGGAAATCACACGCACGTGGGATTTTTTAAAAAAATATTTTTGTCCTGGTTCCACAGTCGCTTTGATTTGTAAGCGCAGAGGCTCGGTCCCGTTCCGACGTCAGCAAGCAGAGTAACGCTAAAGCTTTTTGATCAACTATGGAAGCGCTTACATTGCGCAACCATGTGCGACCAGCCGTCGGCTGTACAGGGCTATACAGTTGCCTGTCGCAGATATCACAATTCTAGTTCATGAGCAGGTCTACTTGAAGCGGAGGACAATACTTGCACAAGAAATTGAAATGCAAAATCAACTAATTAATAAAAAATTCAATGAAGTATTTAACTAATTACATTATGGCCCATATTGCAATTTACAAATTCTAGCCGTGGAGTTCGCAAGGCGGATCCACTGGGAACGAATTTTCAAGATGACACCAGTTTAGAGATATAAATTCCCGAACTTTGCGAAAAAAATCATTGGCGTTCCAGTTAATTTGTTAACAAAACGTCGTTTCATGCACTGAACCGCACAAATAACTGGAACGCCAATGCATTTCTCCGCAAAGTTCGCGAATGTATATATCGAAACTGGTGTCTTCCTGAGAATTCGTTCCAAGTGGATCCGCCTTGCGAAGTCCACTGCTACAATTTGTAAATTGCAATATGGGTCATAAGATAATTAGATAAAAAGTTAATTAGTGAAGTCTTGTTAATTAGTCAATTTTGCACATCATGTTTTTTGTGCAAGAAGTATCCGCCACTTCGAGTAGACCGGCTCATGTACTACAATTGAGCTATCTGCCACAGGCAACCTTTAAAAAATTTTGAAAGTGTTCGCTTAAACACCTTGTATATACAGCTAGCTCGCGAAGGTGTCAGAGGGCACGCATGGTGAAACTTGTTAATGGGCATCGATGGCGGAAAAGGACCAGTTGTCGGACGAGGAATCAGATTACCGTGGCGCTAGAAAAGAAGAATGGAAAATGCCCAAAGAAAATATGCTGAAGGCATTTCGATCAAGGGACTTCAACTATAGGGCGTGCTGCGTCAGCTTAGTTTCCGAGTGAGGCGACTTTCTGTGGCGTATACGCGTTACAGTGTGTATATATACAGTTAGAGAGCGAATAGCTTTCTTTGGCTATTTCGCCTGCCTTCGCTGTCCACGCTTGGTGGTCGGTTGTTGGCGGCCGCCGGTTGTACTTTCAGCACCGACGCCAAGGCACCGCCGCAAAAGATGCGTGCACTCGCGCAACCGAGTGGCGGGGCGCGTTCGTTACCGAGCGACAACTTACAGAGTGTTGGAGACGCACATGCTGTCTACTTGTACTACCATTACATATGTGCTGGTGAACGTCTCTGGTGTCTACGAAATTAGTTAATCGAACAACAAACGCTTTTTAATTAACTTCACTGCAACAAATGTACGCTGTCTAGAGCACCATTTATTTATTAAAGCGAATAGATTTCTTGAAGCATTCGGGTATTTCCTTACATCGTACACCAGCGTCGATGGTTTCTGCACAATCCCTCTTTCTTTTTGCCAGTAAGAAGCGTTTTGTATGCTCGGATTATCAGTAGTAGTATTATATTTGGACATATAGGAACGTACAAGCTGAGCAAATCGTCAAAAACGAATGATCACGCTTACAAGTGCATCAGACGAATGGCTACAAAGCTTATTTGCTGTTCAGAAAGGATTGAATAAAAGGATAGAAAGAAAAAATAGGTAGATGCGACGAAAAAGGGGGAGGAAAGGGGACAGGGTACAAAGGCTCAACTACGACACGGCTTGAAGCAGGGTAGTGGGAACGAAAAAAAAAACATGATAAAAAGTAACCGGAGATTATAATTGATCAAAAAAAAAAAATTTGGAGAAACTCAAAGGCAACTATTGAGACTCGTACTAAAGCTCATGGTGTTACATGTTTTTCTTACCACAAGACTATATTGCTGAACGCTTGAGTAAAGAAAACGTCAATGTTTCCGTTTGTTTGTTGTATTTATTCGTAAGTAGGCTTGGAAGAGCCTAAATGCTTAATTTGATTCTATAGCTCTTTCTGAAGAACGATGTGTTATGTTTATAGTATAGGATTTCCAGGACACGTCCCGGTTTCGAAGAAGGTCCTGATGTTTTTCTCACCGTAGATGCATATGACAAATGACATGCACCTGGTTTTCGACGGCTTTGTTGTCCCAAAATATCGCTCATTTACATTGTGCTTCCCGGAAAATTACAGATTGTGCTGATTCTCCAGGTTTTTTATAATGTTTCCAGTGATTCAATGAAAGTGCTTGTAGTTACATTGCCGTTCAGCTGCAGCCTATATTTTAGCCTGGGCAGCGAGCACTAGTTGTTTCCTCTGTCCATGTGCCCATGGCGTTCGCATCACTTGTGTTACAAACTGTCTTTCATTCCTTCAAAATTGGAAGAACTGTGAAAGTGCCACATATATTTTCTGCGTATGACGTGTCATGCGGCGCCCGCCATACGCAATCATTTGGTTCATGATTTGCGTCCGCTTTCAGAACAACTCTTAAACTAAAAGGTTGACCTTATCGCAAGTACAATATTTCATATTCATTCCAGGCCACTCAGCTACAAGACATGACAGATTTGCCACGAATACATTCAATTATTGCGTCTTGGTACGCAATAATTTGTGTCTTGTGCGTGCTGTAGTGTGTATGGCACTTGGTTTCGTACTTCACCAGCAGGTAAAGTCAAGAGCTATAGATGGGGTTGGCTACAATGTCCCGCAATGTCGCATTCACCTAGCATATGCAAGAAACAAAAGCTGCGTCTGTTTGGTTTTTTACACACTTATTAGCTTCTTCCGTTCGAGTATGATACGCGCTTGACATGCGCGGACACACTTATGCGGCTTCGAGAACAACAGCTAGGTACGGAATGACACAGAGTTAAACGACGAGGCTAGAAACAGCAGGGCTTGCCTTACAGGCGCAGCTGCAGCTGGTCTCAAACTTTGAAACTCGCAAGCGGTCATGCAGCGCTGTTTTACGACGGACGTTGAAGGAGGCATCTTTCGCGTCGAGAAGCACCCTGGCCCCATGCACTAGGGCCTGTCAACGGACGGCTGCGACTTTTGAAGCTCTCTTTGGCGTTCGTTTGTTCATGCTGTTCGCTTATATTGACAATCATCGTCAATGGTTCCTGAACAACTTTCTTTTTTCACTTTCTATAATGGAAGCAAAATCAATGATGCCGCTGACGTAATACGTGTGCGGGCGAACGTATACGTATACTACCAAAGCCTGTGAGACAGTCTGTGTATTGTAGAACTTACTTATCGGCGTGCATATAGAAGTATCTGTGTTACGGCAAGAGTATTTTGTTCTCTCTGTTTCTCTTTCTAGCGTACTGCTGCATTGCTGGAAGTGTAGTTGGTAGACGGGTGCTTATTCCTTGTTTCTCTGTCCACTCGCGGCACCTTACCGAGCTCCATTAAAGGTGTATAAAGTGCCCTATTCACAGCATATCCTGCTTCTGCGCTGAATGTACATATTTGGAATGAAAATAGTGGAACAATTTTTATAGTAAATACGATTTTCTTTTTTTCGAAGTCTCCCGGACAGTTCCGGCTCACAAAAACGACCTCGTCACTTATACATGGCGCAACACATAACGCGTCGGACTGCACGTACCTGTACTATACCAGTACAGATGCGCCGGTCACCGGCTGTCTGCTCTACGGATTTAAGCGACGAAACTGCGAACGCTAATGAAATATCCTCACTCCAACAAATATAGGCCGTTAAACGCGTCATTCATTTAATTAAAGGAAACTAGTTTCTTTCACTCTTTCTCCTGTTTTAAAAACGTTGTTTTTTTTATTCTTTCTACCATTCTCGTGCTCAGACTTTATCCCCTAAGGACACTCGCTCCCGCACAACCAAGATGCGAGGCCAGCTAGCACTTTGAGAGGCACGTGCTGTCACGCGATAGCTTCGTGATGAAAATGCGTTTAGATGATGTGGTCGGTAGCGGCGCCGCGTTTCTTCAACACTTGCGCTTACGGTTGCCGGGCGCGTTTGTCACCGAAATCTTCTGCCCGTCTGCTGTCGAAATGCATTGAAATGGACTCTTATTCTATGTGTAATACACATTTCGGTGGCATATATGGTGTTAAAAATATGTATTATACACTTGTAAAGCGATCTTTGAGTACTCTCTCTGTTCATAATATAGCACTCAGTGGCCGCAGCTTCTGCGATAATATAGTTTGGCTCAGAAATCAAATATCCCTATTTTATATCATCTACGTCTCGACGTGCATTGGATACAGAAACCTACTGCACCCGCCGTGGTTGCTCAGTGGCTATGGTGTTAGGCTGCTGAGCACGAGGTCGCGGGATCGAATCCCGGCCACGGCGGCCGCATTTCGATGGGGGCGAAATGCGAAAACACCCGTGTACTTAGATTTAGGTGTACGTTAAAGAACCCCAGGTGGTCGAAATTTCCGGAGTCCTCCACTACGGCGTGCCTCATAATCAGAAAGTGGTTTTGGCACGTTAAACCCCATAAAGAAGAAGAAGAAGAAGAAGAAGAAGAAACCTACTGCAGGGAAAAGAAGCACAATTGGCGCACTTTGATGCAATAAAATATTTATTAGGACCTCAATACAGTGTCTCGTTGCTTTGAGTTCTTCAGAAAGCTTGGGACTTTCCGTGGTGCAGACGCTGGCATTCAATTCTCTTGGGATTGTGAACTGAAAAAAAGAAAAAGAAAAAAATTAGCCGACGATTACGATAGTCCCTAATGCGAAATTTGAGCGCAGCTCTGTACGCGTTTTCATTTCGCGATATATTGACGCAAAGAATTTGAGAGAAACATGTAGCAAAGTCGGTAATCGTCGAAAGTGTGGTCTGCGGGTCCCGCGCGTTAGCTTTTATACATGACTCGCCGAATGTTCCAATGCAATCACTGGTGTCGCGTGGATTCTACAAAGTACTACACAATTCGCGTCGCCCGTAGGGCGCGATTACAAAACAATCGCAAACCATGACAATCGAAACAAGTGCGAACAAGACCGAACCAAGCAAACCAAACAAGCGCGAGCGAGAGCTGACACGAGCAGAGGATAGTACGAAAGGAGCGGTCCGGCTATGACCAGATACTTGTACGCTTCGAACGGTCGGGAGGGTCCGCATGACACCAGTTTCCCGCGCGCACGTCACTGAAGGTCACTGAGCCACTCTCATTGGCTTCCGCTGTTCGCGGCTCGCGTCTTTCATCTCACGCTCTGCGTTCGCTCTTTCATCTTTCGCTGTGCTCGTTCGCTTGGTTACGCCGCCGACGCCGACGCTCGCCGCAGGAACGGGCACCCAAGAGTTGCGCTTAAAAAAGTTAATAGTAAACATAGCTAAGCAAACTTTCGGAATGTGCGAACTGAGAGAATGCGTCGTACAGCAACCCGAATTAGCTGTGAAATTAAGTCGCAGGCATATATGACCTGAAGTTGTGCAGTGGGCTATATGAGGGACACTGCCGGCGAGTTCCCCGCTAGGTGCTTTAATGCGCATTCAAGACCACACGAGTGTTTTTGCATTCCGGCCCCATAAAAGTGCCGCGACTTGGTATCGAACTCGCGACCTCGTGCTCAGCATCAGAGCACCATAGCCATTGAGCAACCGCGGCGTGCCCGAGTCTCCGGCTAACGGTGACTCTATTACGGACTGGGCAGGCGTGAAATTAGGCTAGGTTTAAGACAGACTGCTTGCTTCATGCTGAATGAAACTAATTAAAGTGTTCCGTTATTGCTCTCTCGACACTTACATTTTAAGAGGTGGCTTCATTTTCCAGTGCACGATCTGCACCTCGGGCTTAACCCGTAAGTCCGAGGTGCACTTAAGCCCTTTCGGGTTAAGTCAGTAATGCGACAGTAGGTCAGGACGTATTCTGATTACTCGGCACAACGCTAATGTCTTATATGCATCCTGTAAGCTTCTTGTTGACTTCTTACCCTCAGCGAGTTGTGCTTCTGCTTCACCACTTTTCTTCAACAATTTTTTTACACATTGTTTGGCTCTCCTTTATGTAGAATCAATCAACAATAAGGATAACTGTTATAGTCCCAGTAGTTGTACGTCTTTAATTTTATTGCTGTATCATTTCGCAGAGTACTCAATCTGAGAAATTTACCGTCTCCGGGACTGTTCTGTGTGGAAAACTATAGGAGAAATAGCTGTACGTTTTACGGGCAGACAGCTGGACCAACATACTTTCCGTACTGCGAGGACAGCATCTGATGCACCAGTCTGCGCATTCAGAACCTTCTATTTCCCCTATTAATCACATTGACTCGTTTGTTTACACCGTCCTGTATTGCAGGCTAGCCAAAAACCGGGAGCAATCCTGGTTATCTCATCAGTCGTTTCTCTTTTTCTCTCACTTCTTAACGCCGAGCAGCACTGCACTAAAATGCGACGCTGAGGTCTTTAGCAAGTTTTCTATTTTCCAATGCAACTTTTTAGAGTAATATATAATCCACCGTATACAAGCTTAACCAGAATAGTGCCTTGCATTAAGTGCCTTCGACGATCCAGCACACTTTATTTTGTGCAAGGGCTTACTTTTTTCGCTTTCTTTTCAATTTTTTCATCTCTCCTTACTCTTCTCCCATTGCAGAGTAGCCAGCTGTATGTTTGTCTTTCGGTTAACCTCTCCGTCTCTCGCGTTCCATTTCTCTGTCGCCCCCTAGTTTCTTATCTGAAAGCACTCGCTCCACCTAGCTGGCTTTCCCACTTTCTTTTCGTCACATTATTTCGTCCAATATCACCCTGAGTCAGTTAATAGAAAAAATCTCTCAGGTATCTGAAATTTTACTTCAAATATACACGCCCAAACCGCGCCTAAAAAAAGAGTACACGTACATTTTCAGGTCCTCGTCTTCGTCGGTCGAACTTGTTACCAGACGCCGTAAGCACCAGGGCCGTAAGCACCAAGGCCATAAGCACCAGGGCCGTAAGCACCAACGCCATAAGCACCAGCTCCGTAGGCTCCCAGGCCAAAAGCCCTCGCACCAAACGCCCTTGAACCAAACGCCCTTGCACCAAACGCTCTAGCTCCGAACCCCTTTGCGCCCCAGACATACGACGTGGGAGCCAGGAAGGATGGGCCTGCGGCTGCGACTGGCACTGCTGCCGCCGGCAAGGCCGCGGCCGGAAAAGCCGCTTGGACCGGCAAAGCTACGGCGGGTGTCCCCACAAGTGCGGCCGCAGCGGAGCAGCGAAGAGACAGGCTGCGCAAAAATGTCTTCTCCGGCCGCTGCGTGGCAGATAGCATAACAGCGGTAAGCGTTTTCATCTAGCGAGATACGCGAACGGTACTATATGCAACAAGAAACGGCGTCTATGCACCGTGTTAATCGGAAATTCAGATCATTGAAGTTAGCTTGATGCCTATTAAGCCTTTTTCTGTCTTTCTTGGCGTTATTCAGCACCGACTCCGTAGCGTTTCTGGAAGAACAGTTGCTGCGAACACGACTGTTTGTTTCATGTTCTTTCCATTAGCTCTGTCGCGATTCTGTCTGCACTAGAAACCTAACGTGATCGCTTTGCCAGCAAGTTGAGCGTTCGTCACTTCGCTTCTGAACATCTCAAAAACATTTTTTTTCGTACACCTATTTTTTTTCATGTACACCTATTATTTCCAAGTTTAGTAAAGTTGGTAATTTTTCAAGTGCCAGGATTGCAGCAACATAACAGTTTTATGGCAATTCCTTTGCAAAGGGATTCTTACTGCCATTTTTTACTTTAGGATGATGTGGTGATCTATAGTGTATAATGAATCTTTAGAGACGTATGCTCGCACAAAGATAGGACGTCGAACGAAGAAGGGACACACAACATGTCCCTTCTTCGTTTGACGTCCTGTCTTTGTGCGCGCATAAGTCTCTAAAGAATAATGTACAACCAACTCGCCCAAAACGTAACGCTTCTGTATAATGAAGTTTGGCTGGCTGGCGCGGCGGACGATGAAAGTGTAATTTAATCTGAAGAAAATTATTGCTGTATTATACTGTTGGCCCTGGTGTCTTTTAGAGATCAAGGCGTCCCCAAACAATATTAGACCTAAAGGCCATACTGTCCCGCTGCTACTGCTAGCGCGGGAGAAAATGCTGCGCCAAAGATAGACGCTGTAGTAAAGTGAAGGCATGGTAAATGCACTACATAAGTATTTGTGATCCTGAAGAAATAAAATAATGACAACAGTTACTTCTTGATGTAGGAAGGTTTCAGTAAGATACTGCGTATTTGGCATGAGGTCATTTCAGCTGCTGCTAACATTGTCACGGCATTCGCTGGCAAGCCTAAAGTAAATTTCGTATTTACAATTATGATGTTGCATCGAAACATACTTCACGCAAGGGAAAACTGAAATGCACATAGTAAATGGGGATATCAAGATAATAAAAATATTACTGAAAGTTGTACTATATCTTTTATTCTTTTTTTATCCCGTCAAAATAGCTTTGAACTTTCAGTATGCCCACTTACCGTAAAGAGTGCCGTGAGGGCCCGGTCCTGAAACGAGAGACCAAAAAGAATTCCGTTGGGTTTCGGCATTTGACCTGTTGTGTGTCTCTTTGACCAAGTGTAAAATATGAGAAGTGCCTCAAAAAAAAAAAAAAAAAAAGAAGAAGAAGAAGAAGAAGAAGAGTACATGCACGCGAAGAAAGGATTCGGTACGAGAATCGGTGACGATGCGCCACCAAAGATGATCTCAAAGCAAAATAAGGCGGCGAGGGGAGCTGGGTTGGATAAAAATCGAGGCGAGAGAGAGAGAAGCTGAAAAGAGAGACCTCATATAGTAATAGCGCACGGATATAAATGACAGGCAAGCGAAAAATGGGAGATTTCAGGACGGAGTTGCTCCGTTCTCCGCACAAACAACCACAACGAGAGAAACCCGTGTCCATCGCTTCTGTAGTGCAGTATCTACTCATTCAAGTATATGCCGCGTGACACGCGACACTCCCCTTAGCGCAAATTCAAGCTAAGCTGCAGTTTAGAACGAAGATGGTAGCCCGTACGTGTCCGCGTTGAACACACGATGATATCTCGCACGCGAGCGGGCAAAAGCGAAAAATTGAATTTGTTATCGTTCTGCAACCTTCAGCCATGCAGTATCATTGCGATCTCAGCCTTTAGTGACCGCATTTCTTTCCGTGACTGTCGGCATCTGAATGAAAAAAAAAAACATGTATGACACAGGCTGTGCCCAAATGTTAGCCGTAGGGGATTTCTAGTGCTGCGCGTGTTTTAAAATTGGCGGCTTTAGAAGCCTCTGGGTCATTCCAGAACCCGAAGAGCCCGCCATCTCACCGTGCTCACAAAGGTGCACAGCTTCTTGACGGCGCATACGTCGTCCGTGCAGCCGAGGTTGTTGACGGCGAGATCCAGGCGGTCATTAAACTGCGAATAGAGTAAAGGTAAGCATTAAGCACAGAGCTTAAAGCGAGCAACACTAAAGAAAGCGACGCTAAACCATGTTGGACTGGTGAAGTGTTCTTTCAAAACTTTAATTTCGCATTTGACGCAAAATGGTTTATTATTACTGAACAAAAAAAAAAATGAAAATCGAATCGCAGAATCATACGCATTTGGGCTGGTTGGTTTATGGCTTGAGCAGAAACGGCGCAAAATAACGAGGCGTGAGAAAGGGACCGCTGCCTCAGCGCCATTGTCTGTCCCATTCTCACGTCCTGTTATTGTGTGCTCTTTCCACTAAAAGAACAAACCCACCCTCCTCCTTTTTTTTTTCTTTTTTAAATGCTCGCGGAAACCTCAGCGCCGTTAAATATGCGTAGTACATGCTCCTAGCTATTAGTCCGTTTTGAGAAAGAGGTCTTCAGACTTGCTAAGTTGAACCTCTGGTTCCCCCATTATGCAATGCAGTCCTTCTTTATAAACCGACAAAAAAAAAAAGAGACAGGTCAAAAGCAGCTGTTGTAAAAATTCAAGACATTACAGAGAGCTCGTGCGGGAAAGTCAGGGCGGCGTCATTACCCGTCTTTCGGTCTTGCGTCTCTTCTGCCTAACCATTCCTCCTCTCGGGGTAACTGCCAATCTCGCTGCTGCAGGAAAGGATATTTACTAATTTAAGCCTAATATTCGTATTTAGCGTCGCTCTAAAGTTGCTTCGGATAAGCATGGAAGCGCGGAGCAATCATGCTATTCGATATTCGAAGAAGGCTATGGTCGGATGACGCAACGGCGGGAGGGCTTTATACGGCAGAATGAATACTGCACCTACTGTCCCGAAGCCACAGGGGAAGCGTAATAAGATTTCGTGGTTGTAACACGCGTCATCACAAGGAGGGGCACGGACGCGAAATATTTTGCTGCTTTGTTAGCGCGAGCAGAGATAAAGCAATTGACCGCCCCGGCACTTACCTCTCCGGCTTGGTCACGCACGCAGGCCGCCTGTTCCTTGACCTGGTCCTCGGACGCAACTGGGTCCAGAAAAGAGAAAGCACGCATCGAATAGTGACATTTGTGGGTGTAACCTTGTCATGTCTATACAGTATTGTTGTCTACGCGGTTCAATTGCCTAAATTGACTCAGATAGGCGCTTCTGGAGGCAAATACCATGGAGGTTAAGTAACGGCGCGAAATGACAAAAAAATAGAAAGAATAGCACACATCTGGAGGCTCTAGCTGTTCACACTTGCTTGAATAGTGAATGTGTCACAGTTCTCCAAGACGCTAAGAGACGCGTTGGTGAAAATTCACCGTTATGCTGTACGGCACTGTGCTGCACAATCAAACAAGACAAAGGTACACACATAGGAAGCACAGACTTGAAGTGACAGATCGTGGTGGAACAAACGGCGTCTCTGAAACTCTATTGAGCTGCATCGTGAAGCTGTACATTGTGGCAGTTTCGTGCGTCTTCGCGCACGTGCATACATATCACTATTTCGGTTTCCTTCCATTTCGAAGCGAAGCTTTGCGAGCCCTCCCGGACTTTCCCGACAACGGCCGCTGAGTGCTGCTGTCTTACCAAATAAACCGTGCTTGGCAAACATAAATTACTTGCCCGATGGTGGGACCAAACCTCGCTGCACCGGCACAGCAGCCCGAAGCTCCAACCATACACTCGCACGTATGCTACTGTCGCGCCAGCGCCAACTAGTTTAGTTATCTTGAGATGATCGCCGCGTGTGTCGTAAGCACGCGTGCGCGAGAGCACTTGCCCGCGCGCACCGCTTTGCATTGCGCCAAAGGCGCAGGAATGAAATGGGCAAATTTAAAGCATCTGATCAACCGCTTCACAAAAGTTTTTCTTCGCATAGGTTCCGAGATGTGCGTTGGATCTGCATATTCTTTTATATTTACATCTTTCTATACCGTTATTTGCTCTTGTTTCTGTGTCAGCGTAATTCCCATGACTGCAACCTGCTTCATTTCACCTGCTTCTCTTTTTGTTATCATTTATTTTACGTATCTGAGTTACGCGGATGGTCGGCAGCGGGGCTTTTTCCATTTCTACAAAGGAATTTCGTGAAGAATATAAGTTCGCCTTACACTACTTCAATGAGGCCCTCGCCAAGCGAGAGTTGCTGTACCTTAGGCCAACTTCTCTGCCTTTCCCTCAAAAAGCTTCCACACGCCCTGTGAAGTAGGTGCGATTCTTAAAAACAGTCAGGTTGAAGTCTCTCGCTTAGAGGATGAAAAAAAAAGAAATAACAGTATTTTGCAGCCCGAAATGCAGTAAAACTAGATCATTAAGCCGGCTTAAACATTCGGCTGAGATGTCACGTGTCCTCTGACACTGCGAAACGGCAGTCAATTTGCAGAAATCCCTAGGAAATAACACACCGTAGGCAATGCTTGACTGGCGGGTTCTATAGCCCGTGCTTGTACGCTATATTCCGGTAGTATTCGCACTTCTTTTCATAGTTGAATAGTTCAGAAATGCATGCTCAAGAGGGAAGGGGTTGTGGCAGTAATTAAGCGCATCTGCAGTTTTCAGCATATCTAGTGTTCTTGCACATGCTCGAAAGCATTCGCAGGAACTGCAAGATATACAACTCGAAGGCCGCGAGTCTCGGCAATCCTCATTGTATGTGCGCAATACATGCAGAAAACAACAATTCACTTTCATCCGGAGCACGCTACTCACAGCATATGGCTGACTGACGAGCCGATGTGAACACTGCCGAGCAGACGAAGAGAGCGCATGCGAGCAGAAGCTTCATGTTGAGCGTTGAGGTAAGCACTAGCCCTGCAATGTTTAAGATGCGTCGAGCTCTCGAGTTGTGACAGGCACCCCCGTTGGGGAAACCATATATACACTCCTGGCGGTAAGGAGATCAACAAGAGAAGCAAAAGTGAATCTTCCCGGATCTGATAAGCATGGCAGAGAGGAGAGAGATGTTCCTGCAGCGTGGTCTATATGGTCGTTCATTGTCTACTTATGGCCTTCTTGCTTTACCCAGCCCGCCTATCTTTATGGTCTGTGCAGTTATGGAACGCCGCCGACAGCTTCCGGACATGTGCAGGCAGCAGCAGCAAGAGTAGCACGTCTTGTAGCGATAAAGGAACGCGCGGCTTCGCACCACTCGCATCCTCCCTTAGTGGCGCACTCTGTTCCCCCTATGAGCCGTAGACGTAGACGAGAAAGCTCTAGTATTCTCGCAGCAAACGTCGCCATAAAGTCACAACGAATGCTGCGCGAGAGGGGTACATTCTCTCTCTGCTTGACGGTGCCGGGCTCCTCTTCGTCGGGATACTTACTCCCTCCCTCTCATAGGTCCTGTCGGTATTCGCACTTGAATTGCCCGGCGGCTGGCTCACTTTTGTTTTCTCACTCGCTTCCCCCCCCCCACCGAAATTGCGGTTCGCCACGATTGCCTTATGGCGCTGTTGATCTGCCGGAGTTGTCACGTCCGTCGCAAGTTCACTGGCACTTGTACAAGACTCGAGAGCTATATACGAACAAAACTTGAAGCAACCCGGCAGCGTAGGCTTTTGTTCCAGATGCAATAATCAGGCTTTAAGCAACACCGATTACTCTGCATATCACAGATGCTGAGATGGCGCAAAGATATGAAGGAACAGCTGAGACGCTTTCTCTAGGGAAACGGAAACTACGTGGACTAATGAATGGGGTGAAAACTTTAAATGGTGGGGGACAAGGTGCGAGTTGTGAAAAGTCTTTTTGAATTTTCAAAACTAAAGCTTAGAAGCCCACGCCTCATAAGGAAAAGAAGAAATCATGCGTATACATCTACCAGTGGTTTCGGCGAAGACCTTAACTAATTATTAAAGATAACCTGTGGCTGATAGCAGCATTGTAGTCCTTGAGCTGGTCTGTACTCAAGGAAGCGGGTATTACTTTCAGGAGAAATAAAAATGCATAATCGTCTAATTAAAAAAATAATTAATTAGGTTTTCAACCAATTACCAATTACATTGTAGCCGGTGAGACTGCAAGGATTATCACTGGAAAATAATTTACAATTAAATTATGGCGTTTAACGTGCCAGAACCACTTTCTGATTATGAGGCACGCTAAAATAATTTCGTGGATGATATCATTTTCGAGATATGCGCCATCAAACTTGCAATAAAAATGTGTTGTGGTTCCAGTTACTTTTTTAAGAAAACGCTGTTTTATGACCTTCAGTGGGGTAGAAACTTGGGCAGAAACAGCGCAATTTATATGTCATTCTTTTCTGCGTATCTAGTTTTAACGCTGGTTTTACAGAATTTAAGCCGTCTAATGCATTGAAACACGAAAGCAACTGGACCTCCAATGTAATTATTCAGAAAGTTCGGGAATTAATATCTCAAATCTGGTGTCATCCCGAAAATTGGTTGAATCCGCCTTGCGATCTCCCAGACTAGAATCTTAAACTGCAATATGCAGCGTAAGGTAATTAGTTAAAAAGGTAATCTGAGACTTTTTGTCTTATTTGAGCAATGTAGCTCTAGGAATAAAATTGTGCTATCTACCACACGTGACTTCTTTTTTTTTATAGCTACTTAAAGAATTCGCAGAAACACTCGGCATACATGATGCCTGTTACGATTGCTGAAATAGAAACCTGATAGAAGAAGAGAAATTATGAAATGGCTAATATATTCAACGTCTAAAAGCAACACGCTGCCTATAAGAAACGTCGTAGTAGAGGGCTCTTGACTATTTCTGCTCCTTGATTTTTTTTTTCATTTATTTTTTATTGTATCTAAGAGGATGTTGGTGCCTCTTGGAGCTACTTCTCGACTCCTATGTGCAGTTCTTTAGCATACACCTAAATGTAAGTACACCAGCGCTTTTGCAGCGTGCCCTACCGGAATGCGGTCGCTGCACCCGGGACGCAGACCCGCGACCTTGTGCCCCGCAGCAGAACACCATAGCTGATTGGTCAGCGCAGCGGGTAGAGAAAGAATCGACTCAATTTAATGGCGGCCGCCAAAGTCGCGGAAGGGTACATGCTGCTGTTACCGACAAAAAGGAAATATGATCATAAAATGGGCAGACTTCAGCGATTACTCCAACCCTCACATTCTCTCTCAGTGGATACGGCAGTCTTCTTTGCTTGCTTGCTTGCTTGCTTGCTTGCTTGCTTGCTTGCTTGCTTGCTTGCTTGTGTGCTAGTTCCCCAATTAATTCCGCTCACCTACTACAGGAAAATGGCCAAGAATGTAGCAGGTAAAGCGAGGATGATGTGGAGTAGAAGGTGCGGCTGAAGAGTAATGCATTAACTGAAAGTAAGTACGCTAGGCATTCACGGTACCCGCGCATCCTTTCGCAAGCTGCTTCGTAAAAGGCTTCTCGCTTTTCGACCTCTACGACTCGCTATGAGGGAACCGGATGGGGATTATCCTTCTCAGTGGCCATAAATTCACAACGAATATCAGGAGAAAAGTCATGCAGTGCCATCTACAAGATTTGTTCGAAAGAATATTGTTTTCCTGTGCATTTGCAGCGCTCATACATCGGGGGTACTTCGTTGGTGGAAATCGTGCGAGGGGCTATGTAAAAAAAAAACAAAAAAAAAAACATCGACGAATTTAAGCGAATAGCCGAACGCTTAAAAGAAAATCTATTCGCTTTATTAAAGGCATGGGGCTCTTGACAACATATACTTGCTGCCGTGATGATACATGTTGGTAGCGTTTCTTGTTTTAATCATGGTGTAATTACGTATACATAACAGATTGTTAACCAGCACATCTCTAGCGGTAGTCTGTATGGACAGCACGTACGTCTGAAGGAGCTGTCTGTGACAGGTGGATCTCGGCGACGAACGCGCCCCGCAACGCGAACGCGCGCGCCCGTCGCATCGGTGCCTTTGTTCCAACCTCCGACCAGTAATTTCCAACCATCAACATTCCGGCCGTCAACCGCTGACCCCGAGAACGTGCGAAAGAGCCAAAGAAAGCTATTAGCTTTAGAATGTATCGTGGCGTTTTACGACGTCGTTGTTGACGGTACGCCGTCGATGTTTTCGAGCTTCTTTTCTGCCAACAGCTTGATTCATGGCGAATCATCCATCCCGGGTACGTGTAATGTTTAAGGCTTATCATCATCATTGCCATGAACTCTTCACTTGCGCCGGCGGCGCCACTTTGACGACCACGACGACGGATATTGCACACGAATGCACCGCCACCTTAGAATGTTTCGGCGAATATAACCTAGCATGTGGTTAGCATTGTTGACTACGTTGCTGATATGTAAGGGCCAGGAAAGTGTCGAGGTTATGTTGACGCCTAAGCATCTGTAAGAGGTTACAAGAATCCAAGGCAGTATTGTTAAGGCAATAGGCTGGAGGAGGAAGTTTGTTAAGAGTAACACGTATAGTTTTACACTTAGTTGGGTTTAGTTGCATTAACGATGCGTCATACGAGTTAGAAAAACCTTTAGTATCATCCTGCAGAATTTGAGTATTAGTATCACTGATGATGACGCTCATTGTCAAAGAGATATATGTTTGAATAAATTTTGTTGTGTAAGCCATTATTATGTATTATAACAAGAAAGGGGTCTAAAACAAATTTTTGGAGAGCAGTGGAGAGACGTGAGCATTTCATTAAACGAGCTGTGGCAGGTTGAGAAGAAAGTGTTCTCTCTACCTGAAAAAAGGTGAACGTTCAGGTTCAGTTTGCTAAGCTTAAAGAAGAGTAACTTATGACATACTTTGTCGAAGGCATTGTAAAACTGAAGAAAACGCTGTCTGCTCATGACCTTTTGTCTAGATTACAATACATGTCTGACTAAAAGAAAGCAATTGAGTTTCGTGCAACAAGCACTTTAGAAAACAGTGCAGTGCTCGTGTGGAAAATGTGCAATCGTCTATAATTAAATGATTTATATAATGATTTATTAAATAGAAAAGTAAGATAGGTTGAAGATGCATGTCCGAAATCGAAACCTACTGGGAATTAATATTATCAATTAGTGGAG
Source organism: Dermacentor andersoni (assembly GCF_023375885.2). Taxonomy (NCBI): domain Eukaryota; kingdom Metazoa; phylum Arthropoda; class Arachnida; order Ixodida; family Ixodidae; genus Dermacentor; species Dermacentor andersoni. The sequence goes on along the minus strand of NC_092814.1, from coordinate 260,349,535 downwards.
GTTTTCCCAATATTGCCCAATATTCTACCCAACGCAAGTTCTATAGTAATACTAGAAAGAATGAAAATGTCAATATGTTTTAAAGCAAGCAACACAGACGCACTGAGGCGTCCGTGAAACGAAGTGCTGTTTTAAGTTAGCTTGATAGTTAAGAAATAGTTTCAGAAAATTCACTCCTAAGTGCTTCAATCGCTTTGATGTCTGTTTATTTCATAAGGTTGTACTTAACAATAAATTGAACCCTCGAGATTGCCATATTCTTCTCGATTGTAGCCGTGTTACTCCTAACCTTCTTCACTCTTCGTCCTCAGGTTCACGAAATTATGCTTAAACTAAAGCTGTAAAACCTTACGTCAGTTTCATCCTGATGCAATCATTTCTAGTCTCATCTAGCTTGGAGCCTACCAAGGTCAGAATACGCTTGAGTTTTGTTGCTAGCGACGATACAACGTTATGGCAGCCATAAACGCACACTTCCTTTCGTTTACCATGCAGTTCAGCCATTAATAATCATGAGCGTAACTGCGTAGGAAGTAGCACCAACCTGTTTTACACCTTCCTTTATCGCTTCGGAGTAGTGGCTCCATCCCGGCACGCCCATAAAGCGTCGATGATGGGTGATCGATGTGCGCGAAGGCTCATTGCACAGCTTTTGCAGAGTTCCCCCACTTACTGCTCCACCCGTGGTTTGAAAACCGCAGTTTTGATTTCTATACTTTGGTTCCTCTTTCCGCTTGGCGGTGAATTTTTGAGCCGCACCCCAACGGACAGCATGTTGCCATTACTGACAGCCGTGACCGCTTTCGGAACCAAGCGTGCTCTCGCAATCGTGGTGTCTTGGAAGAAAAGAAAATACATGAGACGTGGCAAGAGATGATGACGTCATGCAGCTAGCCTCGCCAAGGCAACCTCCTCCGACGCCGTCCCTCCCACTCTTCTGCGCCTATTCAAGCGTTTGCTCTTGGGAAGTTGGCCCACCACAGTTGCCGGACCTTTCAAGGCATTGTTTCGTTCGTGGTAGCTTTAAGCGACGCCCGCGCCACGATCGGCACTCGCCATCTGCTCTCCGCTCTATACTTTTACATATACTCCTCCCGCTCGGAGGTTAAAAATTACCTCTTTTCTATCACGTCGTAAGGATCTTTTTCCTTTATATTGTTGCACAAAAGACGTATATTTACAAATATTTACAAGTAAGGCGAGCAGTACAGAAGTCACAGCAGCCAATATGGCGAGGAGCCACCTCGACGTCTTCTTCATCGATGCTGTCCTAATGTGACACACTTCTTCTGTCTCGCGGCATTACCTCCCGGGCGAAAACACTCGCACCATCCGTGTAGGCTAGAGTGCAGCATCAATAGACGCATTATACAGCTTGAGCCGAGCAACGTGAATACGTCAGTCTGGACCGGCGTAGAAGGCAGCATTGGCTTTGCCGGTGCAATCTCATACGTCACGTCGGTAACTTGGCGCCGAACGCGATAAGGACCATGGTAACGTGGTAGAAGCTTCATTGATATACCAACTCGTCGAGTTGGCGACCAGAGGAGCACTAAGGATCCTGGAGCGTAATATACATCCTTATGACGGCAGTCATAACGCAACTTCTGTGATGTCTGCGACATCATAAGGCGGTCACGCGCGATATGACGTGCAGCTTTCGCCCTTGCAATGGAATCTTGTGCATACTCCGATGGTTGTTGTGGAGTGGATGGAAGTAATGTATCCATGGGGAGTATCGGTTCACGGCCAGAAAGAAGATAAAACGGAGAACAACCTGCAGTATCGTGGCGTGACGTATTATACACGAATGTAACAAAGGGTAGTGTAACATCCCAGTCGCGGCAGTCGGTGCCAATGTACATGGAGAGCATGTCGGTTATGGTGCGATTCAGTCGTTCGGTGAGACCGTTTGTCTGAGGAAGATAGGCGGTGGTGACCTTGTGTGTTGTGAAACATGAGCGGAGGAAGTCATCGATGACACGGGACAAGAGGTAAGGACCGCGATCGGTGAGCAGCTGACGAGGAGCTCCGTGATGCAAAATCACATCGCGGAGAAGGAAGTCGGCAATATCGGTAGCACAGCTGGTTGGAAGCGCACGTCTAATAGCGTAGTGCGTGGCATAGTCTGTCACGACAGTGACCCATTTGTTCCCTGATGCTGATGTAGGGAAAGATCCGATGAGATCGAGGCCGACGCAGAAGAACGGCTCTACTGGGGCATCGATAGGCTGAAAAAGGCCGGCAGGAAGCATCGGTGGCCTCTTGCGTCGTTGAAACAGCTCACAGCTGCCAACATACTTCTGCACGGAGCGATGAAGCCCAGACGAAAAGAAACGACACCGCACACGATCATATGTGCGCATTACACCAAGGTGACCTGCTCTGGGTTCATCGTGAAGCTGCTGGAGGACAATGGAACGCATGTGGGAGGGTACCACCAGCAAGCGCTCAAGGCCTTCGGGTTATACATTGTGGCGGTAAAAAGTTCCACTTTGTAAGGTAAACATCCGGAGCGACTCGTCAGAAGCCCCGGAGCTGAGACGGTCGATGATGGAACGTAACGCCGGATAACGCCGTTGTTCATCACCGACATGAAGAAAGTCCGAGATAGAAAAAACACAAGCATTGGTGTCAGGGTTGGTGTTGTCGGGCAGATCAACAGGATATCGGGACAGGCCGTCCACGTCCTGATGTAGTTGGGCAGGCTTGTGCACGACGGAAAACGAGAGCTCTTGTAACCTCAAAGCCCAGCGTCCAAGACAGCCTGTAGGATCTTTCAGCGAGGAAATGCAGCAGAGCGCTTGGTGGTCAGTCACTACCTTGAACTGACGGCCAAAGAGGTACGGCCGACATTTGGAGATGGCCCAAACAAGGGCACGGCATTCGCGCTCGGTAATTGAATAATTGCGCTCTGGGGCAGAAAGCGGCCGGCTAGCGTACGCTATGACGCAGTCACGATCATGCTGGTGCTGGGCAAGGACGGCTCCGATTCCGTATCCACTGGCATCCATTCGAACTTCCGTAGGAGCAGAAGGGTCGAAGTGCGCCAACAGAGAAATCGTGAGAAGGCGTATAAGCGCAGAAAAGGCATAGGCTTCGCTACGACCTCATGACAAAGGCGTATTTTTCTTGAGAAGTTCAGTGAATGGGCGGGCAATGTCAGCGAAATTTTTGACAAAGGGACGGAAGTAAGAACATAGGCCAATGAAGGAGCGAACGTCTTTGGTAGAGGAAGGTACGGAGAAATGCTTCACGGTGCGAATTTTTTCTAGGTCAGGTCGGATTGCTACGTCATTAACAAGGTGTCCGAGCCCTGTTATTTCGCGGTGACCAAAGTGGCACTTGGATGAGCTTAGTTGAAGACCGACGCTGTGGAACACTTGGAGAATGGTCGATAGGCGCTGAATGTGGCTGGAAAATGTCGTTGAAAAAACAATAACGTCATCCAGGTAGTATAAGCAGCTCGACCATTTGAAGCCTCGAAGGAGCGAATCCATCATGCGCTCAAAGTGGCTGGCGCATTGCATAGAGCGAAGGGCATAACCTTAAATTGGTATAGCCCGTCAGGTGTTACAAATGCGGTCTTCTCGCGGTCCATAGGATCTACGGCAACTTGCCAATAGCCACACCGCAGATCGAAGGAGGAAAAATAACTCGCTCCGTGGAGGCAGTCGAGGTCGTCATCTATACGAGGCAACGGATATACGTCCTTCTTAGTGATCTTGTTTACGTGTCTGTAATCGACACAGAAACGCCAGGTGCCGTCTTTTTTCTTGACGAGCACAACTGGAGATGCCCATGGGCTACTCGAGGGTTCTGTAACGTCTTTTTTTGTCATTTTGTCGACTTCTTCTTGTATAATCATCCGTTCAGCAGCAGAAGCGCGATAAGGACGACGATGAAGAGTGTTTGCGTCGCTGGTGTCGATTCGATGCATGACAACTGTTGTCTGGCCTAGCGGACCGCTGTCGAAGTCAAAAACATTCCGATATGACGCTAACACACGGCAAAGTTCAGCAGCGTGTGTAGGTGAAAGGTCCGTAGCGATCATTTTGTCGATTTCACTGGTTGGCAAGCTGATGGATCCTGCTGCGCTTGTAGGACGTAAAGGGGCTTCAGATGTTAGCGTGGAAATGTGACAGTCGTTTAGGGATGACAACGTTGCAAGCGCAATTCCGGAAGGTGGAACATGGGCGGATAAGCCGAAGTTGAGCACAGGGGGATAAGCTTCATTGTTGACAATTTCTACAACCATGTGTGGTAGGGTAACATTGTGTGCCAAGACAACGTCAATAATAGTAGATGCAACGTAATCCCTGTCAGAGACAGAAGGAGGCGGTGTCAAAATAACATAAGTAGTGGATTGCGGTAGCAGTCGCACAAACTCGACATTACACAGTTGCGTAGGCCGAGCAGCAATAGTCTCGGGGGCAGAAGGGAGTTGAAGTTGAAGGACACCGCTGCCACAGTCAAGGGCTGCATGTGTAGATAAAAGGTGAATGCCCAAGATCACGTCGTATGGGCGCTCCTCAAGCACAAGAAACAGAGCAGTTGTCCAATGGCAAGATATATAGTGACACGGGCAGTACTTCTTCCAACAACGGTAGGTGTGCTTCCATTGGCGACTCTTACTGCAAGCTGCACGGTAGGTGTCCGGACTTTCTTCAGCTTCTCACGAAGACTAGCGCTCATCACCGAGATTTGTGCACCGGTGTCAATACTTAATACTTAATCAATACGGTGTCAACTTGGACTTCAAGCAAATTAGAGCGGGTAGGTACAGTAAGACGAGGATTTCGAAGCCGGGTCGAGAATTCAGCGTCACCTCCGGGCGCTGCACTCGTTAGCTTTCCGGTGCGTAGCATCCAGGGTTGGCAGGCGACGGGAAACGGCGGGCTTGCGGCGAAGGCGAAGGGAATCGGAGGGCTTGCAGTGAGCGAGATCGGCGGTCGCACTGTGATGGTGACCTGCTATACACATTGGTGTGAGTGTCGACATCGGGCGTGTCAGTCGGTAGAGAGAGCGACGATGTTCTACGGGAGTAGCCTTCAGGATGATGGTTCTGTGTGCCCCAGCCAGTCGGCGACGTGCGACGGCTCCAGCAGTGCCGCGCAATATGCCCAACTCGAGAGCACACGAAACATATTGGGCGATCATCCGTCGTCCTCCACTCGGCGGGATTGCATTATCGCGAATAAAAGGGCTGGCCCCTCGGCGCGACTGGTGGAACTGGTGGTGTGACTGGTGTAACTGGTGGAACACGCATGGTGCAGACAGAGGAGAGTCCCAAATTAGCGACCTCCTGTCGAACAACGGCTTGAATCAAGGAAACCATAAGCTGGTTAGCAGTCGAGACATCGGGTACAAGAGGTGCTGATGACATTGCTTCTATTTCATGATGAACGATACGTCTCAAAGTGTCCGAAGCAGGCGATTGTAAAGTCTGTGGCGGTTCTTTGCATGATGACGATGCGGCAGTATTAGAGAGCCTGGTGAATTGGTGGACAATACGGCGGGATTTTGCTTGTTCGAATCGTCGACACTCTTTCACGATAGCGTCCTCGGTAGCACAGTTCCTGAATACCAAGAGGTTGAATGCGGCGTCGGCGATACCTTCGAGTATGTGCCTGATCTTGTCCGCTTCGGACCTATTACCGTCAATTTTGCGGCAAAGCGCTAGAATATCCTGAATATACGAAATGTATGATTCAGTAGATGACTGCGCCCGAGAGCCAAGTTCTTCTTTAGCGGCTAGCTGACGACCCAAGGGCTTGCCGGAGAAGTCGTTCAATTTTTCTTTGGATAGGTCCCAGATGGTGAGATCGTGCTCATGCGTCTCGTACCAGACGCGTGAAGTTCTCTTAAGATAAAATATCACATTTGCCAGTATAAGGGTACCGTCCCACCTGCTCTGTTTGATGACACGCTCGTACCATGAAATACAATCTTCAACGGCCACGTCATCTGTGCCACAGAAGGTGCCTGGATATTTTGGAAGCGATAACATGACAGACGGCGGGGATGGCTGCGGCGCTGTAAGTTCCGGCGCGGTGGGTGCTTCAGTGACCATCGCCGAGGAAACAATGCGGCGGCCACTTCGGAGCTCCGTGCTGGGATGATGGTGATGAACAGGCAGCGTACCCAGCACCTCCACCGGAAATGTTATACAAGAAACTTATATTTACAAATATTTACAAGTAAGGCGAGCAGCACAGGACTCGCAGCAGCCAGTGATGATGATGATGATGATGATGATGATGATGATGATGATGATGATGATGATGATGAAGCCTCAATTAATAGCACAAATCCATTATAGGGGATAGGCCACGAATCGGGTGGTAATATGATTGAAAAAATAAAATGAATTCGTTAATAAATAAGTAACACAAAAAAAGGAAAATGAATGTGTAACCCAAGATGAAAAATAAACTGTGAATACATGAGATAAAGTAGTGATCAATACTATAGTCAGCCTTGCGTTGATAGGAATACAAAAAAATTGGCTGAAGGCTTAGCTTGGTTAAGCCTGGAAGATTGCGAAAGCAATACCCTTGGCTGCGCCTTTGTTCGGTTGATGGTGTGGACATGGTTGCCCTTTGTTAAACTTATGGCTATACATCATCCGACATAGCGCAAGGCAGTGCGCCGACCACTGCGAGGAGCCGAGCTGTAGCCCCATTTATCCTCCTAGCATGACGTCACACCAGCGAGCGCCCTCTCTCGGTAGCGCCGCCGCAGCGGCGCGCAAGGCTTCGCCTCCACCATCGAGGCCGCGAGCTGGGGCCGCGTCTCTCGGTCTGGCTTGACGTCACACGGTCACGTGACGCGCAGCTGTGTAAGGAGGCGCCACGACCACCGATGGGCCGAAAGTGCGAGCAGTATTGCTTTCGCAATAAAAGAAAAAAAATATGGCGAGGAACCACCTCTATGCCTTCTTCATCGATGCTGGCCTAATGCAACAGACTTCTTCTCTCTCGCGGCAATATATATATATTTATTAGTAGGCTTCAAAATTGTCACGTGACGCCCCCTGCTAATCTCTTTCCTTCCGCTATGGGTGGCATTTCTCGCGAATACCTTTTCTCCCACGGCCATTTATCGGACTCACATAAGAGCAATGAGTCTGATTACGAAGCTGCATAATTGAATTTTACCTCTGAGAGCGGCGCTAAGCACCAAACTGTCCCAAAGCGGCAGTGTCAGTTCGTTAAACAAGTTCGTCGAGAGATTGTTTTAAAGGAATGTAAATATTTGTAAACATTTTTAGAAGTTGTTCCAAAGGAATGTAAGCATGGTGAAACTGGCCAAATGATAAATTGCTTTGACTAAACTTTCACAAGAACTTATATGGAATTATATGGAGAGTCCAAGCGCATTTTTGCTGTCGCCGTCAGCGTCGCCATCGCCGGATGTTCTGCATAAAGTCCAAGGGTGATAACACCGTCGCCGCGCGCCGTATGCTGTATGTGCGAGTGAAAGCAGGCGAGAGAAGCTGACGATCGCGGCTCACTCTGGCACACTACAAGAAGTAAAGCGGAGAGCAAACGCACTGTCTTCTGTCGCGCGAAAGGAGGGAGGGGAGGGAAGGAGGAGGACGGCGTTGGGCTCCGGCAGCAACTGCGTATTTCGCGACCGGGTTCAAGGGAACGGACGATCGCTGCTCAATCTCGTGCGCGAAATGGAGGAAACTGGGGAGGCGGCGCGTGAAGAACGGGGGGGGCGAAGGGGGGGTCGGTGCTTAGTCCGCCAACAACTGCGTTCTTTGCGTGGCGGAGCGCGCGGTCGCGCGCGCCGTTACTTGAAAGCGAATCTGCAGACGGCTCACACCTTTGTTAACTATAAATTCAAACAGCGCTTAAACGACAGGACCAGAATGAGGAGGAGACAAACACGGCGCTGAACTTACAACTGATTTATTTGAAGTAAAAAGTCAACATATATACGTACAAAACTCGGCACGCATGCGCCCGGTCATACATCGATGATGGATATAAACATCGGACAGCCAACATTCGCACGCATTGTACCTGCCTAGCAATCTACCCTTTATGCAGCAATGCCATTTCTTTCGCTGACAAGATTAAAGATGTTTTGCTAACGCAACTATTAGATTTTCTGATGATATGAAATGCTTCAGCGACTTCTCTGGTAGTCTTGTCACTATGAAAAAATAACAATTTTGTATCGTCAAAGAAAGGTACGCATTTACAAATACTGCAATGCTTTGCCAGGTTAGTGTCTTTTTTGTCTAATGAATTGGCATGCTCCATTAGTCTTATATTGATGCAACGGAAACGGGGAAAAAAGTTGTTGTCATGCCTTATGAGCACGCGTTCTCACATCGTTTTAAGAGAGTAGGGGCCAAGTATGGTGTGAGGGTTGTTTTTTCTGCTCCGATGAAGCTGGGTAAATTAGCGGCAGCAGTTCAGAGGAAGCAGGAAGGCGTTAAACGGAATGCTGCTTGCAAGGTCAATCATGTCAATAAGTACATCAGTTGCAAGAAGGGCGCTGTCTACCAAATTCCTTTATCTTGTGGCCAAACTTACATAGGCCAGACAGGCCGTTGCATCAATATAAGACTAATGGAGCATGCCAATTCATTAGACAAAAAAGACACTAACCTGGCAAAGCATTGCAGTATTTGTAAATGCGTACCTTTCTTTGACGATACAAAATTGTTATTTTTTCATAGTGACAAGACTACCAGAGAAGTCGCTGAAGCATTTCATATCATCAGAAAATCTAATAGTTGCGTTAGCAAAACATCTTTAATCTTGTCAGCGAAAGAAATGGCATTGCTGCATAAAGGGTAGATTGCTAGGCAGGTACAACGCGTGCGAATGTTGGCTGTCCGATGTTTATATCCATCATCGATGTATGACCGGGCGCATGCGTGCCGAGTTTTGTACGTATATATGTTGACTTTTTACTTCAAATAAATCAGTTGTAAGTTCAGCGCCGTGTTTGTCTCCTCCTCATTCTGGTCCTGTCGTTTAAGCGCTGTTTGAATTTATAGTTACCATGCAACACCAACTCGCCCAATCCGCTGCCCTTCTTCACACCTTTGTGCGTGCTGCTTTCTCGCCTCTGTTTGCGTTGAAGCGATGGGCACCACGAAGGTCACTTCGCCCGCTGCTGCTGCTGCGCACTTGCTCACGCCAGCGTTTTGACAGTGAGTGTCCGCGGTCATTGAGTGTGGTGTGTTCATGTTTGCCTGTGCGCGCTGACACCATGCTTACTAATTCAGTAAGAGAATGCTTCCAAGCTTATACAGCTGATAAAACTACAATCGTTACTTCGTATAACTGTCTACTATTTTGCTATCGCGATCGATGCTTCACCTTTCGGGTGAAATTACGCCATTTTTCTTGCATTGTAGCGCGATGGATTGCATTGTACCACACACAGGCTAGAAGAAGACAGGACGAGAAGACAGGACGATCGTACCAACTCGCCCAACTTCAAATCCTTTTGCATTGCATTACTTTTCTACATATCAAATAGAACTGGACAGGTAGCACTTTATTTCCTCTTATGATGCAATACAATTATCTCTTTATTGCGAGTGGTTGAATACCAGTGACAGAATTATAATTAGGAGTGCCTTCGTCATCAATATAGTAGTTCAATGACCGAGGGGAGTCTAATATATATTGTGCTGAACTTAGGTTAATTTATCGATTACTAAATCTCTCTTCGCGATAAAATTGACGCCTTAGAAGTTCTCGAGAACAGATCTATAACTTTAGCTTGACTTGTTATTTGCCTTTAGTGTCCCTTTAATAATTAATTCACTATTAAAGGGACATTATTGGGTATTCTATTCGTATTGAATTCGAGAATTCTCGAATTCAATATGAATAGAATACCCAATTGCCATTTTTAAATATAATTTTGTATTAAAAAGTAAGGCGCCCATCTCTTTGGCGTTAGGATAGAAGCCGCCGAAAACGGCTACTTCTCTCGTTAAAATTGAAAACGGCGACTTCATTAGGCCCAATGGGCAACACAAATTAATATGGCGGGAGGAGGTACAAAATGAAAAATGAGAGAAATATGATCTCTGGAACAACAAAAAAGCATGTGGCAGTGACCTCTAAAGCCAATTACAAACATAATCATCAAGAATATTTCCATGACAGTGTGGGCAGGTACTCTGTACAAAATATTGTTTGAGCTCAACGAATAAGTATGGTCGAAATTGAGTTCAGCTGAATAAAAAGAAGATCACGTAAGGAAGCTGTGTAGTGGATCGCTTGACCATCTAAATGTTAAGCAGAGCAGAGGGAATATAGCAAATACTATTTGATCCGTATTCGAAATTTGGAATAATCGCACGTCCCTACAAACCACCCGTGGATGAATTGACATGGCACATTATCCTATTGTTTCCTGTCATCCGCTTTCACCAGCGTTATCTATGTTGTCTAGCAGAGATCATCGCTCTTCAGTGGTAGCCATTAATGCGGACGAAGTATCTGAAAATGCAATATATTTCAGACGATTGCCTTTACGATTTTTTTTCCAACACAACAACGGCGACGCGAGCTCTCATGAAGAAAATATGATTAATGTAATCAGTTTAGCTGTCCACCATAAGCATCTGCGCTGGAGTTAGGCAAGTAAACTAATTCTTTGAGCGTTTCTTTGGCTGGCCGGCGCATTTCTTTGCCAACCAGAAAATACACGTTTGCAGAAACCAGGTCAGGCGGCTAACGTGCGACGATCGATACTCCGTTTTATACATAGCAGTACATGCTGTGGATCAGCATCAGGACGACACGTGCAAATTGTGCCAGGAAGGACCAGCAACACTCAAACACATGCTGTGGGAGTGCAATGTAGTTATAGAAGGGATGGCAGTTACTCCGGAGACCCTGTCGTCGAGGTGGGCCGCCGCTCTGCGCAGCTCAGACCTCGGAATCCAGATGTGGGCAGTGCAGGAAGCCCGTGAAGCGGCGTTGAGGCAGGGCCTTGACGTTCCTCCGTGGGAGACCTGAGCGCGGGTCGCGTTAAACCTTGCCGGACGTACAAGAAAGTTGTATCCATCCATCCATGCTGTGGAAGCTGCGCAAGAAGTTCGGTCAAGGAAAGTTTTCACTCCGCGGCGTTCCGTCCACGCTTGGCTGCGCGCCAACAGCGTTCGCTCGCGCGAGCATGCACGTGAGGCTCCTCGCCCCGGGTCGCAAATAAAAACAAACATGAAAATTATCTAAGACAACGCGTTAGCAGCGGTATACCACAGTGTGTTTGTTTCTAAGAGTTAAAACATGTTTCCTTCAACACTGAGCCTATATGAAAAACAGTTGCGCACAACTGCGGTGAAAATAACATCGAACTAAATCCGAGTGCGAAGCCACTGCAAGAAGTATGTCTAGTCTCCACAGCGTTGACGGCTAGGTATGGAACGGAGAATATGGATCCTGCAGCAGAAAGTCTGTAGTCGACTGCACACAGCAGACGACTACAAATGCTACGTGTCTGCAGAGTTGAAAATGTAGCATTTTTTGTTCGACAAGATATATTCATTGAATAGAAGAGTGAGCAACATTACAACACTTATATAAGACACGTACGATGTATGTTGTTTTTAAAATTCGAGTTGAGCGTTCAAGAACTTGCGTATAGTCGCGATGCTCTGTCTGCGAATATGATCATTTGCCTTACGGGATCAAAACTACTCCACAATGGCTTTGGTGCGAGACCGCCACTGACGTGTATGTGGTGTACTTACGTAGCAACAGCGCAGTTACGCACATTGACGTCATTTGAGGCGAAGCATGCAGAGACGCGGCCAATTTTATCTTATTTTTCAGGTTGCGTCCAGATGTGCGTACCACTAAGGCCTTTAGCGTGGACGGTGCGCTTTACCATGGAAATAATGCGCCAAAACAAACGCTGCATCGGAATCTGCATCGGGTACATTTCACTTAATGTTAAAGTGTTGTATGTGAAAGCTTGTGTTTCATTATTTATTACTTTGTATGAGTCATTACGGCGTTCAGGAACCTCAAGAACTACTTATTTATTTTTTTCTTTCCTAATTTGTGCATTCGTTGCTCATTCCTTTGTTTTCTTCTTCGCATACTTTTAGCCATAATAGTGGCGCTGTAAGCGCAAGCAGCACGCCCGACGCAGAGCCCACTCGCTCTTGAGCTTTTACAGCTTTTCTTCTTCTTTCTCTTGATGACTTGCCCCGAAGCATATGTACAAAAATATAGCAAAAGGCGTCAAATAAATGCATGCCGCCCTGTTCGATGCCGGTACTGCAGCAATGAATTCGTGTGCTTCTCCGTTATAGAAATGGTAAAGTCCTACAGACATTCGGCTTAAGCTTGACTTCCAAAAGCATCTTGCGTATCATTTCCTTAGTACCAGGACACAGCCAGAGGGGATGACGACTGTCCACCGTATAGACACAGGCACCGGGCCCCTTAGGACAAGTTGTAAGATTGTCACTTGTAGATCCCCAGGTGCAGGGGCCAGCAGGTGTCAGGGTCACCCTAGCCAGAAACCTCGGAAGGCAAACTTCCGCCTTACGTCGTATTTAAGTATTAACGTGTTTCCACTCGGCTTAGAGCGACGCAGTCTAAAAAAAAAAAAAAGATCTGTATTTTTCGCTCATACCTCGCAGCGAACGCTAAGGGCGACATTTGTTACAATGGGGGCTGCCATGTTCCCTGACGCTATCAATTTATTTGGTTCGGCAAGTTACACTGTATAAAAGCTTATTAAGTTTAGGTAAAAACACAAATCCAAAAGACTTAACGCTGATCGCGTTCAACCTCACGTACAATGAAGACTTCCTACTTCGATTGCGTCTTCCAGTCAACACTTTTCTCATTCCTGATAATCTGCTCACTTCACAGGCGCCTTCAGCGTATTGGGCATGTGACTTAAACACATTATTTTTTTTTTAGGTTGTCTTGCTTGTACGTCTTCGGCCACTGTGCCCGCCGCGATGGCATAGCGGCTATTTCATTGCAATGCTAATCACGAGGTCGCTGGTTTGATTGCCCGCCCGCAGCGGCCGCATTTCGATGGCGGCCGCTATGGTGTGCCTCATAACCATGTCATTGTTTTGGCACGTTAAATCCCAGAATTTATTATTTTTTTATTTGTTTTCACCGACTGTACATATAATTTCCCATTTGCAGTCTTGTCAATGTCGTATGGTATACCTTTGTTGCTTGAGAGGCTGCCTGGTCATTTTTGGTATTTGAAGCCATGTCACCGACGGAGATGCTCGATTTTTTCGTGACAATACGCAGTCCGCACTTATCCCATTACTAAGGGCGAACGCTGCAATACAAAGTTTCGGTATGCAAAAAAAAAAATCACATTTCCTCTTTGAGATCATCCAGATAACCTCAATCCCACGCTCTTTACACACTGACACGTTCCTGATTCATCACTACGGCTACACTTCCCACCCGAAATTCTATGTTGCGATGCCGCCCCGCTATGCCACCTACGACTAAGGGTGACTTTCACTCACCCATGCGGTTGCTACATTGGAATGGCTGGCCACCCCAAGGGCGACTATGAAAGGTGAGAAGAGCCTGTCAATCACTTCCTCTGTCCGATCTCTACATCTTTGAAGTGTTTGAAATATCTCAGTTCTCCCCACGCAGGATACGAAAACAGACTTTTTTGTTATTAACCTCCGTGCATTTCCTCTATTTTTATCTCTATTTATCCTTTGAAATCATATTAACATATTACCCACGCAAGATCGCATTTCATGGAAGAAAAGGTCCTATTAGAAAAGCTTTCCTCGTCCTCCTTCCAGAAATGTACGTCAGCGTTAATAGCACGTACCTATCGGCAAATGACTCTACTGACCGCTTATAGATAGCCTGCTGCTCATCCCTCGCTCATGCGTCATCTGTTCGCCCGCCTCTTTCGTTCGCCCATCTTTTATTTCTTAGCTCTTCCTTTGTGCATATATGGTAGCCTTCGGCGCGTTAGTGAGGTTGACCATGAAACCGTTTCTTCTTTTCCTGTCCTCTTATGTCTTCTGCATACAGAATACGAAAATGAAAGTTCAGGCACGTGGATCGACTGACTTCGGCCTTTATTTTGGCATGTACTCTAGCATCCTAAAAAAAAAAAAAAATTGTTGCTGTTGACTTCTTGGAGGTCCATCATATAGATCACTGGTATTCGGAAACATTTCAACCACTAGCCGGCTTGCATTCACCGTAGGCCTTCTTGATAGCCTCTGCTTCTTCATCCTGAAAATAAAATGACAATGAGGAACCATTAAAAGCATATTCTGTCGTAAAGTATCTTTAAGCTGGTTCTCTCCATAAAGGCACAGATAATTTTGAATGAGCCGTGTGAGACCATGGCACATGTCTTCGCCTGAGCTCTGTATTAATAAAACTAATTAAATTAGGCACTGTTCTGATATTTCCGAAAGAAAATGGAGCCAATTCACAAGTGTCTGTTGTGATTCTAAGTCGCTGCAGTGGGCAACTTTATAGAGTCTCGTGCGGTCGACATAATAGCTACAATATAATATATGCTTGGTGGGGCACACGGACGTCTTTTGCTTGTAACTCATTAATCGATTTGTCAGGACAAAACACTATATCGTCTACCCTGAAAACGCGCAACTCCACAACTTCATTGCGTGCTACATGTTAACGAAGTGTTTTTTATATATACCATACATAATTAAAAATTTTAAGAACGTTAACAGCTAGACCTGCTAATTTTATTCACCTCACCACGGAAATAAGCAGTTCGAGGACGCTTTATGACAGTCCGCTCAGCACCGAACTCGTCGCCATCATAATACGGCAACCAGACTTTGACAACGCAATGGGTGTTCTCCATCTGACTCACGATTACGCGCCCACTATCTCGACTAGCCTTGGCATGGCAGTCAGTCCCATTGCTTCCTTTCAGCTTTGGTCAACCGCAATGCCCTTTCCCGCCTCGTTTATGCTCGCCTTATCGCGCTGTCTACGTGTCGCAAAGTTCTAGACTGGCTGTATGCACCGAGTGCGTGTTCATTCACCCCGGCCACGGCTAAGGAGAGGAGATGCCGTTACGCACGTCTTTGGCGGTTGCACTTCTGCATTTTGTTTTCTTATTGCCCCACTCATTTGTTTTACTACGCTGCATGGAAAGACGGAACTCCGCGTGAGACTCCGCGTGTGATCGGCGACTGCGTCTCGGCGAGCTAGATAATAGTGTTTTCCTCGTGGCGGCGTCGCCTTTTATTCACGACTTTAGCACTCAAGATCCGGTCGTGAGAGAGTCTTGCACTGCGTCTACATTGCAGCTGCGAAGAGTACAGTACATTTGCCGACTTTGCTAAGCCCCAGCCGAAAGTGCGTGAAACACGTCGAGGATCCTTAGCCCCGAGCGAAAGCAAACATAGGCCGCAAGGTGTCTTCACTGGTGCTTTTTATGGTCACACGTCAAGTTTGGGCTGCAATATGGGCGTTAGTGTCGGGCGAATACCAGTCTCGGTGACTGCAGTGACGGCACCGCCTAGCTATTTAGGTGATTAAAAGTAGCAGAACGAGGAATGTCGCTGAAGGCAGCGTTTCGACAAGGGGAGTTGTCTTCGCCAAGGCAGCAATTATTTACGCACTTCAAATGTGAACGAACCAGCGAATAATGGTTAGGTCCGAAAACTGATCGATAAACAGCAGCTCATAAATAACCCGCTTTTCTCTTCCTCCAATATATATATATATATATATATATATATATATATATATATATATATATATATGGTTGAAGCGTGTCAGACGCCGATTTTCACCAGTCAATACTACGTACCTTTCCCCTCCATGCACTGTACAATGAATGGAGTTTTAATTTTATTTTTCTCCATTTCACACTAAGGCGCTGGCTCATTAGATTAATGAGTTGGTTGTGTGAGTTAGGCCTTTCAAAAGTATCGCTTACGCCGGTCTTTGCGAGAAAGGTCAGCGAAAATGACAGCAATTGCACAACCCTCCACTATAGCGCAGGATGCTTGTGTCCTTGCAAAAAAAAAAAAGGACAAAATAATAATAAACAACTACTCACGGAGAAGGCGGTCTTCAGCAGCTCAAGCTGAAAGAAAGAATACACAGTTTAATTTGGAACGTATTTGTTTAATGCATTTAATACGCGTCATTATCTACGGGCACTCGAACACATCATCAAAGTTTCTAAGGAGAGCCTTCCATGCCATTTTATAGAGATTTTTTTTTATACTCTCGGAAAAGAAAACGAAAGGCCGCGTTTCAATGCGCGTGCGCATTTCAACTCTTATTTGCTGTCTTTTCTAGACCTCCTACCCATAACAGACATATTGTAGCCACAAATCCTTGTCCCTCTTCTTTTTTTCTTGCCTGTTTACTAGTTGTTTTTTTCTTTTACATCAAATAAGTTCCATTACTCATAGTGTCAACCCAGCAGGAGGGAGCAACTGCTTCCAACATTTCCACCTGATACCCCAGCTAACTCTACCAAGTGAACCGTAGAAGGGTAGGCGTTGCAGATTTTATTACCTGTTCTGAATTTCTTGCATTTGATTCAGGTTTTCATGCCTTTCTTGTTTGGAGGTACACACGGCACCAATACCGTACATGAAATTTAATGGCACACATTTTCTACAAACATGCAAGTTAGAACCTCGACTCACTGCTATTTACGATATAGTCCGTGTGTCGATGAAGCCCTCTCTTGGAACACCTTTTATTTCAGTTCATGAACAAGAAAAACTGCTGGGTTTATGCACAAATTTGATGTCTCATTTCATATTAGTGCGCCGGGAACGGGAACTGCATATTCGATCGAGAAAGTCAGTTACAGTGCAGCTAGAACATGTTTTACACGGCGCGTGAATATGTGACAGGAACTGCCTTTGTTGAGCACAGCTCACCAACGTTCGTTGCGGAGCACATGCAACGCAAGAGGGCTTCATTGGTTATTTGAATACCTCGTGTGTAGCTCTTGGATGTGTCTGTGAGATTCAATTTCGAAAAGCTTTTACGCTAAGAAGAATAAGCAACTCAGAGATGACCGAATTCAGGTGCGACGCTAGCGTTCTTTACCAGGCCTTGAAATGTGTGCACTGCCTGCGGAGCAAACTTTTCGTCTGGTGCTGATTACATTGCTTGGGAAGCACAACAGATTTAAACGCAATGTGCATGCGAAGTGGACATACTGCAGAGAAGTTCAAAGTTTATTTCTGCACTTCCAAGCTTGTTTTGAACAGTGAATTGATGGTATTTCACAACGTGGAGCAATAGCATAATACTGAGAAGACTGGGGGCAGGCGGTATTCCTGCGGGCATTTCTAACCCTCGTAGGTGCACATTTACTGCGCGGATATGTCCTCCCTTCTGTTCCCCCTCCTCCGTAATAAAAATAAGAAAACACAAGTTTTCTATTTGTACTCTGCGAGGCTTCCTTCGACTTTCATTGCGAATGGAATAGCTGCTGCCACCTCTTCGGAACTTCGAATAAGCCTTTGTTTATCCGTGCAAAAAGTGCAACAGCCTAATCAATGGCTCTTGGGAACCTCCGTCATACTCTTCATACCGAACAATGCAAAATTTGCCCCGCCTCTTTGTGAATGCGAATGTAGGCGTCTGAGCCACTCTGGGCGTCCTGGTGTACTTCCGCTTAATCGCGTCCCCTAGAGAGTTGCACAAAATAGCGCCTCTTCCTCGCCCCAATCGCTCTCTTCCCATCAAAAGTTATCGATTTTGGACAGCAGAATCGGCCTCAGTATTGAAGAGGATAAGTGCGCATCATGCTGTTTCCTTAACGAAGGAAAGCTTGGACTCACGAAGTCGACTTCGGCCTCGCACTGCCTCTTGACAAGTTGAGCCAGGTTGTCACCCTGGCTATGGATGATCTCCTTCGCCTTGCCCTTGAGCTGCGAGGAGAGCAAGCCGAGTGAAAAACGGTGCACCATCGTGAAATATTGCAAGGGAAGGTATGAGGTTTTAGCAATAGTCATTGGGCTTCTGCTACTGCATTTATTTGTTTAATTGATTCCTTCCTGGATTGATTGATTCATTCATACCTCCGAGTTGACGTGGTCTCCCATGCATGTCAAAACTTTCTTGATTTCCTCAGGGCTCAACGCTGCAAAACAGCAAAAAAGAAGTAATCTGCATGTGTCAGCTCAAGCGTGCGTAAGAGAGTTCTTGATCTGCTGACAAGCGGCGTATCTGCGCAGGCAATTACAATGCATTTTAAGTGAGCGTGGAAGTCGCTGACAGGGTTGGAAGGGGATCATAAAATAGTAGTTAGAATAAAAGCTATTTGGTACGATGATGCCTATGATAATAAAACACTGGAATACCTCGAGGCCGCATGAGAACGTGACAGCGGAATGCTACAATACAAGAATACATTTAGGCTTCTCTTTCCGAGGGTATCGAATGTTACATGAAGCGTTTCATTCCGCTTAAAGGATAAATACAGCGCGTATAATATCTGAAGGCATAGCTGCGCACCGACAGTGTGTGCTGTGGCAAATACCAATGCCAAAGGGCCGCATTTGTGCATATAGTAGTACCGATACGTTACTAATGCACACTTTGCAGCAAAGTATATAATATCTTGCCTAGCAAAGCCGCACCCTTTCGTTTTACCGTAGCACAGTTCATCACATATGTTGTTTTAGCTGATCTTTCTTTCTGGCATGGCAAATTTCCACCCGCCAAGACCAAATAGCATGAGAAAGTCACGGGAATCCAAAGTCGGTATAACATGCCGCCAGAATAGGAGAAGTTAAACGAAGGCATGGGGTCCTGCCTGTATCTACTCATTTCACTTGATAGTTGAGCCCACCAGGTAAATTTCTACAGCAATTACTAGTGAAGGACACTATCGGATGAATATTGTGTCCTATTTTCTCATACACTAAGAGGTTATCGTACCACCGTAAGCAATATGGAAGAGAACGGCCGAATTTATATTCACGATGCCATAATGACTCAACGTGTCTGCCGAGTTCTTGCTAGACACACGATACGAGAGTTGCAGGCAAGTAAATGTTCAATTGAAAGGCTACTCAGTGCGAGTTCATATATCCTGCTCGAGACCAAATTTAGGAGCACCCTAGAGATGCGGTACCAAAATTCATCGGATCACTTTGCTCAGTCACGAAAGATTTAGAGAAGTTCATTCAGTTCAGCTTCAAACTTGTGCAAGTGGAAAAATTCGGCATTATGTTACACTCCTGTCACACGTGAAGGCGGAAGCCTCCTGGACACTTGGTAATGCGCCGTCACACATAGTCGCGTTGCTGCTTTTGCAGTTCGGCTTCTTCGGCTCATTTTCGGCGCGTAGCTGCGGTTTCGCGCTCGTGTATAGCGGGGTCAGACTCGCGCCAAGGTTTCTCTTCGACTTTACGCTGCATCCTCTCAGCAGAGGATGGAAACGTATGCTGTTCTATCTGTTGTATGGGGGATTTCAATGAACGCATGCACTCTGCACTTCACTTTGCTGAGTGCTTGTAGCCTGAGCCTTACGGGGGTATGATCCTTGAGAAGGTCATGTGTTTTTTTTTTTTTGTACAACTCGACTAGGCGCCGCGTTTCTGTACGTTGTATGCGTGATTCCAATGAATGTATGCACTGTACGCTTCGCTTTATTGAATGCTTGTAGCCTCGGCATTACGAGAAGAATGAGCCATTGCATTTTTTGTTTGCTTAGAGGGGTATGATCCATTGTTGATGATGATCGTTTTTGCACCATTTGACAGGGCAACGCGTTTTCTTTAAGGCCATCGGGGGTCTGAGCCAATTAAGGCTTTCGCCTTAATAGATTTCTTATTAGTGATTTAATGCATTGGTCGTGCCACCAGGTTTAAAACAACTTCAGCAAACAATTGAATGATTTATTCTGCTGAATTTTGCTGGCGTTATTGAGAAGCATGCGCGGAAGGCTGTTGCTGGAAGATACGTCACGTTTTTGCTAAAACAATATGTTTTACTAGAAAGTGGGCATCTTCGCAGCGAGAAGTATAGGGAAATTATAGCCACTTTAGCTTTCAAGGCGGCGCTTTCTAAGTGGCATCTGGACATCGGTTTTGCATGCCAGAGACCATGCGTATTGCAATAAGTTAACGTCGTTGAGAGCCTTCAAAAAGCACTTAACAGCGAACTCAGTGCTTAGAGATGTTGACGCGCAAAAGAAAATAAAAGGCTGACATTTTCTGCACCTTATATTAGCATAGGAAACTGCTTTATGATATTGTGGGCTTTAACTCTAGGAGCAACACGTACATGACCAACAATTAGAAAGAGTTGACTATGCAGCAACAAACAACCATACAGTTCATTAGTGCGAAGAAAAAGTATAAAAAAAAGCTGGTTCTCTTTTTTTTGTCTTCGCATTGGTGTTCCCAGCTTAACGAAGTCGTGCAATGACTTCTTTAAACTGGAAAACCTGCCATGAAATAGTTTTAATTTTGTCTCCATAATTTTCTAGGTTCGCACCATGGTCAATCGATGTCGCCGAGTCATCATTTGTAACCTCACTGCTTTCTTTTATCTTGCATATAAGTTACCAAGATATGCTTCCTTTCCGCATAGTAAATTCGCGTGTGAAATGTGATCGCCAGCTTCTAATTTGTTGTAGCGCAGGCAGAACGACATGGGGCATAGAAGGCACATGATACAACGAACTGAGCTGTCTGCTGTCTTATGTGTCATGTCTGAGGCTCGTTCTGCCTGCGCTAAAACCAATTACAAGATGATCTATCAACAAGTCCATACAGGTGCCCTGATCGCCATGCTTAGGTACTATTCCCAGTGCACATTGTAAAAGCTTTGTCAGGAATGAAACAAATGGGCATTTGTTTAGAGTTACTCGCAGTTTAAGAGAGGCATGAACAAATAAGTAATTTACTTTAGCTCCAGCCAATACCGGGAGAATGCGAACACTTATACAAGATCAGCTTAGCAAGCGACCCACTGGAAACTCATTATACGTTCGCAGCCTCCACACGAAAGTAGCTAGTGCCTGAGTGCTGCCGCTGATTGAAACAGCCGAACAATGACAATGATAACCTTGCTCACCACACAATTCCTGGCTGTCAGCGTCAACAAGGAGGGCTCCAACAAGGACGAGTCCGCAAAGGAACAGCACCTTCATTTCGAATGGTAATTAAAGTTTCTAGGGAAATGTAACAAAGAAATTGGCGCACTAGAAAACTGTGCGAGCGTTCAGGCTAAGGACTGCTCGAGCGAGTTCAATTGGATAACCACCGTGGTTCGACGGTTATATATGCACGCGCCCTCTTCCCGCTGTCCTTGGCCGCGACGAGCTACACGAACAGCCGGCTCTTGGAACTTCTTGAGGCTTGCTTTTTTTTTTCTACCTTCTTTACTTCGTTTTTCCAGCTAAACTTAGTACCCGCCGCGCGCTGTAGCCCACCTTTCTTACGCAGGTGCGAACATAATATACGAACATACGAAGAGACAAAATATGGAAAGAGGAAGGTTGTTTTTTTTTTCTCTAGCAGAAGTGAAGGAGGATAGCCTTGTAGCAGGAAACTCCGACGCTGCGGTGATACGCATCACGCTTTTTGATAGTCCCTGTTCAGTCCACCTTCCTTGTTCTTTCTTTTTTTTCTGTTCGCGCGTCCCTAGAAGTGACCGTACATTTTTTGCCCCGATGTCGCTTTCACGAACATACGTATACTTATATTACGTGGGCATTGCGCATCGTGCCCCCCCCCCCCCCCCCCCCCCTTGGCGCACATCGGTCACTACATCCTCATTGAAGATCCTCAGAGCTGTCGGCTTCGTGCTTACCACGCTCGAGTGTCGCTCTGGCTGACGCATTAGCCATCCGTCCCTCGCAGTAGTTCCCCACCGTCTTTTGCGCTTCATCAGCTAGGCGATGCCCATACTTGCTGTTACGTTTTTTTTATGATGTCCTGTATTCGCCTCTTGGGGTTATTGTTGGCGCTTGAAGCAAACTCCTGTTCAATGAAGGAAGTAAAAAAGTGGATGCAATAAACGTGGACCAAGGACCAAGGATGAGTGAGCCTTTGAAATATAGCAAACTGACCGAGGCCCGAAACAAACTATATCATGTTTGGCAGCGAAAGAAACCTTAAGCGTTGAATGTCTGGTAGCAATAGCGAAGTAAAAAGGCAAAGAAAGCAAGAAGAAGCACTAGGTGCAAAACAGCTATTAGAGTTTTGAGGCAATGACAACAACAACTAGCGAAGTGTCGGCGTCTGTAACTAGGCTGTTTATTTAGACTTTTGCTTATCTGTTTTTTTTTATGTAGTTCAATGTGACTAACTCTGTCCTTCAAGCCCCTGTTTGGTTTTGACAGGCCCGTACTATGTAAAGTGCTTTATTACAATGAAATTTCATTATTATTATTACTAATTTTGTTATTATTATTATTATTATTATTATTATTATTATTATTATTATTATTGCTACTACTACTATTATTAGTGTTCAGACCATTCCTTCCTTATCTTTATTGAAGGCGTTCTTCCCGCCTTCACCGAATTATTCTTTCCTTTTATATGCCGATGACACCAAGATTTTGAAGGAAATTCATGCTATTGGTGGCTGTCGTATCCTGCAGTCTCACCTGTTTTCATCTTCTAAATGGTAAAAAGATAACAACCTCACCTTGAATGCTGCTGAGACCAAAGTCATGACCTTCACTTGCAAAATGGCAAGCGTTTCTTCATGTTATTCCGTAGAGAGATAAAATAATGCAGAGAAAGGCAGGGAGGTTAACCAGAGGTAGTTCCGGTTGGCTACCCTGCGCAGGGGGAAGGATTAAGGGGGATAAAAAGAGAAACAGAGTGGAAGGGGGAGATAGAAAGAAAGGGAGACAAGCACGAACAAAGCGCGTACACTACAGAGCGGTAGGGGGCGGCATTCTTAGAGTTATTCTGTAAATACTTTATCATTCTGTAAGGCCTGTACGATGAGCGATCTCGGTGCTCTCTTTGATGCACTCTTACACTTTTCTGCTTACACTAACGCGTGGCAACGTTCTGTATGCATTCTCTAAGCACTGTTGCCAGATTATCGATGGAATTCAACTATCCTACACCGTTCCTCAAGTTGCACACAACAATCTGTCTTCTTCAGCTCGAATACGCGTTGGTCGTCTGGAATAGCATTTCTAGATCAAACAGTGACATTATAGATCGAGTCTAGAAAAGGTTTCTGCATCTATTTCGTTACCGCTTTGCTAACACGGACAATGGACCTTGTTCTAGCACTGTTGAATTATTATCATTGCCCTTACTTCGCTGCCGACGTAATCACGCTGACTTTCTGTTTTGTTTTTTTCCAAGCTCCTCACCTCACCTGCTCCGAACTGCTCAGTTATAATATGATTCATAAAACGTGCAAGATCACCAGAGAACATAGTCCTGCCCATATTCCTGCCTGCCCTCATCAATAATCAACCATCCTCAGATTATTGAGTCCTTATGACGCTTATTTTCATATTTTTGATAATTTTCATAATTCACTGTCATTTTTATTTTCCGAGCTTTGCGTTGTTGTTCCAGTTTCATAGATTGTTCAACTGCCTTTCTCTTCCGTTTACTTTTGTATTCACCTTGTGTCTTGTTGTATGGAAACTTTTCATAATTGTTCTTTTTATTCCTTGTGCTTTTTTTGCTGATAATTCTCCTGTAGTTTTCTTTTTCTTTTATTTTGTGTTTGTATTTGGTATTTAATATATGCGTGTGTCAGCGCTCAGGCTTCTTCCTGGGCACGCTAAATTATTGACTGATTGATTGATTGTAATTATAATTAATCTTTGTCCTGCGACCCAGATGGCATCAATGATTACTGCAGTATTTTTGCACCTGTGCTGACATCAGTCTTGAAGAATTGTCTGAATAATTCCACCTTTCCTCGTCCTTGGAAAACCATTCGCGTTATTCCTGACTTCAAAGCAGGCACCAATATGGATTTGGCAAACTATCGATCAATTTCTCTTCTCGCTGCCATTTCCAAGCTTTTTGAATTAGCTATTCGAGGTGTATTATTGTCCAGTGTAAAACATGTTGTCGTTCCAAATCACGTTAGATTCTTTTTGGCCACTCAACGACCACCAACCTTGTCAGCTTGATTAAATTTCCGCACGTGTCACGCAAAAGGGGGCAAGTTGATGCTGTGTGCTGCGACCTCAGGAAAGCCTTTGACGCAGGCAATCATCCCGGGCTGCTCGAGAAGTTTACGCACTACAGTGTTGAAGCTTCTATCATAGCTCTACTACGCAGCTATCTCCTCGGTAGGCCCTGCTTTGTGAGCGTAAATTATCAATCATCTTTTGTCTATGTGGTATCCAGTGATGTACTTGAAGATATCATGGTAATTCCACCTCTCCTTTTATTTTTCATTAATGACGTTTGCGACATCAACATATTTAAGGTGGTACACGGACTTGAAGGATGTCATGCTCTGCAGACCAACCTATCTTCATTCTCTGAATGGTGCCAATTAAACTGGCTGACTCTAAATTCATCTAAAACCAGAATTTCGGCATATTCGAGCAAAACCCACAATATCGATCATCTTCCCCTATTCTGTTGATCGGGAAGTGTTGGCAACGGTCAAAATAAGTGAGCCCAGTCTGTTTTTTGATGCCATGTTAAGCTTTTGCACCCGCTACCACGAGGTCTGCGCATGCTCACTTCCCTCTGCAGACTTGCAAGAGATTCCTGTAGCCGCACTTCCCTTCCTCAAGCTGTTTACGTTTACGCCTGCGATTAATCAAATAATCCACAGTGGCGTGCAATGGCCCGAAGAATTCAGGTATCATACTAATTAAGCGTGCGCACAAAAAGTTATTGAGTATGTATAAACGCCGTTTTCGATCCTTGCGCACAAACAACTTTTCAAGTTTGAATAACCATCCCACACTTCAGTCACTTAGCTTCAGACATAGTTGTGCCGACTTCCTCCTTTTATACAAAATTATTCGTGGAATTATTACATGTTCGCATCTACTAGCTTTCTGTTTCGCTGTGGCTTCCACAGAAGACTACAAGGGAACACACACCCTTCCACGTTCCTACCTCTTTCAGCTGGCACTCGCTTCTCCACAGAATGTAAAGTCTGTATAACTGTAATTTTTTCCCCATCTTGATACGCTTCAAAATGTTCTGTCTTCTTTCTGTTCCAAACTTCACAATTTCTCTTGGGCCTTCTTTCTAACTGAACTCCTCTCCTGACATCATATAGTTTCTTTTTCCTTCTGTATGTGTACACCACCCTGTAATTGTGTGTTAGTGTTGTATTGTTCCTTATTATGTAGGTGTTTAGGCAGTTGTCTTTTGTTTTTGTTTTAATCTATTTTTATACATTCACAGTGTATATATCGCTTAATTCTTGGAGATTTGTGAGCTTGCTCTTTCTTTCCTCTTCCATCCCCTTCTTCCTACCTTCCATTCTATGTTTCTGTCGCCTCCTTTATGAATGGTAGGAAGGCAAGCTTGCTGCCCCTTCCGGTGGCTGTTGCGAGCCTGCTCCTCGCTTTCCCTTTTCTGTCGAGTGTATATATGTTCTCTAAACTAATGAAAATAATAACTTTTGTTGTAGTTTTACATTTCTACCTTTTTTTTCTGTTCTGTTGGTCTTTGCACCAGCGCTCAGACGTCACTGTTGTTCCTGAGAACGTTAAATCAATGATTCGATTTATCTATAATTGATGTATGTATGTATGTATGTATGTATGTATGTATGTATGTATGTATGTATGTGTGTGTGCATGTATGTATGTATGTATGTATGTATGTATGTATGTATGTATGTATGTATGTATGTATGTATGTATGTATGTATGTATGTATGTATGTATGTATGTATGTATGTATGTATTTATTGAATGAATGAATTATTCGTTGAGGCTGCTTTTTATTGACCGCTATATACAACCCCAGCGCAGCCAGGAAGAATCCCACAGTTTCATGCGGCCTTATAGGCACGAATTGAGAACGTAGCGTGCTGCTGACTAACGTTTCTGAGTTCAGCGCAGCCTCGTAGCTGGTAAGAACCGCACTGAACCCTTTGAAGAGTTTTTATTTGCAGACAAAATATTTCCGATATCAGTTCCATCACCACGGGCCTAGAAGACTGATTACATGATGCACAGAAAATCTGCGATACCTCGGTGCGCACACATATCTTCAGTATAAGTTGTTTCTTATTCGTCTAATTCGTGATTACCTTCATGTTAAAGGGACACTAGAGAGAAAAATAAGTTGTGCTATATTAATGAGTTACCCTTCGACAATATAGAAAATGTCCCTTTCGCCGCGAGAGCAGCCTTGGCAAGCCAGAAAAGATGCAAGAACAAAGGACGGGTGGCGACAAGTTCCCACGCCAGCTCATCGTGACGCCAAGCGTTTACACGGCGCTTTCTCTGTAAGGAACGAAAAACAGCGCACATACAAGAAAACGGGGAGTGACTGTGGTATCGTCCATGCCACAGTCGCCATTTTCTGAAGGTGTGCTGTTTTTCGTTGCTCAAAGCACAGTAATGCTTTCACGATGGGATATTGAGTCACGTGCGTATGTTCTAGGATCACATTTTCCCATAGATGTCGGTCGTCAAACATGTCACAGTGGTGAATGAGCGGCTCATTACACTACACTGCGGGCGCGTGGTACACAATGCTAATAGATTCTGCTTCACCACAGTGGCCACAGGCTGCGATCTCACGAATTCCTATGCAGAAGGCTTAGGCAATGGTGAGCACCACGTCCAAGAGTAGTCTTCAAATAGGATTGCGTGTCTTCGGGGCAGCCCTGATGGTACACGAAGGCTTAGGTGAGGGTCAAGCATAGAGTTTCTCACTGTATTACGAAGATGAGAAACCTGTCGCTGCGCCGGTGTTGTATGCATGGGAACTCTGCAGAAAGAGGTGTCTTCGAATCGGCATCATTCTAGCAGAGCCAGGACACAATGAAGGCGGGCATGGCTAGCACCGTTTTGTCGTTCACAATGGTCGATTTTAACATGATAGCGTTAAGTGCCCCGTGTCGCAGAGAATCCGGCGTCGGTGTCGGTGTCGGCGTCGGTGTCGGCGGCCGACAAAATGATACCGAACCACGCATCCCAAACCACCACGCCCTCCGCGTAGCGCATAGGTGTTACTGAATTAATTGAATTCCACAAAATAAAATGCGTCAGAAAATTCGTAAACAACGACTTGCACACAACCTACAACATGATAGCGTCGGATTGTAGTTTGAACATAGGAGAGAAAAAGCAGCAGTTTCGCTTGAAAGGCGAAGCATCGATTGCGATAGCTAATCAGTGGAGAGCTAACTGGTAGTTTTATCAGTCGTATAATCTTGCAAACATAGGCATACTAACTGAATTAACGAGTATGCTGTCACGCACGCACAAGCAAACATGAACACATCTAACTCGATGACCTCGAAAACTTGCTGTCAAAACGCTGCAGCGAGGAAACGCGGGAGCAGCAGCGAGCGAACTGAACGTCGTTCAGCTGCTCGCGTCAAGGCGAACTAAGTAGCGAAAACTCAGCGCAGCTCGGACTCTGTACCTATCGCAGATGGCTTTCAACATACAGTGTTCTGGCCGGGCGGGCGCGGCCACCGGGGCCGCCCGGAGAAGAACGCTCCCCCCCCCTCTCTCTCTGGCCTCTCCCAAAGCCTTGCGCGCGACGAAAGGCGGCGGCGTGCTCCCTCCTCGCTTTCGTCCATTGCGTGCGCGAGATTGAGCCGCGATGGCCGGCTCACCCTCGCACGCTTTCATTCACACATACAGTCTACGGCGCGAGGCGACGATTTTATCGCCCTTGGACTTCATACAGAACCTCACAGCGACGCGAGCACCGATGGCAGAAACGCGTCTGGAGTGTGCATATAATTGCTATCGCAATAAATCATTCTGTTACGTGGAAGCTGAAGCATAAACGCCTTTTCCAGCTGCAGTTTGAGGTCTGTCTTAGCGGGAACGGCGCAGCCCGCTCGGGTCCTTGCAACACCGTCAATAAAAGATCCAGTAGAGCTCGCTTTCGTGCACAGCGTTCGATGCCAGTATATTCAGGAAAACATTACAGCTACTTAATCTGAAGTTTCTGGGAAGCATGAGGAGCAGTCAGGGATCTTTGAATGCTATCGCGTTCCACTCTTAAATCGAAGCTTAAGCAGTCTCTCAAATTTTTTTTTTTACTGCACCTGCGGGTAAAAAGCAGTTATTCTCGTTAATATTACGCAAGAAGGTTTTTCATTTAATCATGAGGACTTCTAGCTGTATGTACAATTATATCAAAGGTAAAAAGTGCCAGCGGGCCGCTAAAGTGGGAGAACAGACTAGAAAGTTGGCGGTCGTTGTGCGACAGTTTACCTTCTGTTTCTTCTTTTCCTCGCATGCCTATGCATTGTGGGTAGGTAAAATGTATTGAAATATGAATATTACGGGATAGTTAAAACGTTTTATGAATACTTGATTTTAAGAAAGCTTTATTTGTGTAGCCGTGACCATGTTTTAGGCCAAGGTACGGTCGAGACAAAGCCCAGGACAACCACATCGCGGCATGCCCAAGGCGGCACATCACCCTTTAGGAAACTCGCACAGACCGTGGCTCCAGATTATGTTGTAAGTAATATTATGAGAGACTCCATGGGGTCCTCCGATTTGTGTCATGTATGTCTGAAGCTGGACCCATTCTAATAAAATCGCGTGAAATGGCGTGCGCATATGCAAAGTTTTCTCGTAGCATCCGTCCTTAAGAATAATTTTTTACGTGTACGACGATTTATTCTTAAATTAGGCTGCGAGAAATTCTAAGCCTATAGGTACAAGTGAATTCCACACACCAGCTACCTCACCCTGATAGGTGCCTTACTTGCTTTTCGATTCTTTCCTATCACTTTACTCCCCTTCCCCTCTCTCCCCCACGTAGGATAGCAAAGCGGACATTTTCCTCTACTTAACTTCCCTGCCTTATCCCTTTCTTCTGTCTCTCTTCAGAGGACAGCATTTGAAGAAGAAAATGAAAAATAAGAATAAATGAATGCAAGCTGTCGCCCTTTTTGTAGTGTTTCCTTTCTCTCGTGCTATGGTGTAATGCAGCGGTGTAAGGCGTACGTGCTACGCTTCAAAATTATTTTTCCACTAAAGATAACAACAGCAAAAGTAACATACAGCACGCCAGGAGCTCAATCAAGCGTTCTCTGGCAGGATTCATTTTGTATGACTCACGCTATGGAAAGTGCGAAGACAGAACGGGGCGCTGGTTTTCGTCCACTCTCGCTATGTTCTTCCCCGTTGGTTGCCCGTAATCTTGCTTCTTCTGCTTGGCAGGACCTAAACGCGGCGCAGTGCGAACGTCACCACTGTTCGCGCTGCGCACGTACTTGCAAAGTTACGCAAATGTAAATGGAGATCCATGAGCATACACGAGTGCTTCTGAGAAGCCCGCATGCAGTAAGGTCATGTTCGCTAAAATAAGTATCTTTCTTTGAACGAATGCTTCACTCATTTAAGCAGTTTCTTGGCAGGTTGAAGGAGCACCGATAACAACAACAGAAAAAGAAAAAGTGACGTCACTCGAAGCTACCTCAAAGCCGAACGTGGACTCGTTGAAAAAGCACGGACAAACGGCACATACATTTGAGCCGCGCACACAAAGCATATTGAGCGTGTTTTAGGTGTGAGCTACACAATCGCAATTGCTGGCAACACCGTCAGTTTTACGTAGATAGTAGCATCATGTGGCGTTGTATGAATACGATGGCTTCTAATTCGAGCCTTGCTTGCCGCATACCTGAGAGAAATACGTGTAACTCTGGAATTTTCATGTTCGTTAAGTTTGCGGGTGGTCATTGACAATACCATCCATCTGAAGCTTTGGAAAGCTTCCGAAAGACCCAGTTTGCAGTTTTCGCCAAGTCATCGCCCAATACCTAATGTGGCACCAGCACCTCCTCATGATTGCTTAAGTCGCACTTCCGATTGCTTTAAATTAGATGGACGCAGAAAATCCCTCACAATTACTTGCAACGCCTCCTTAATACGCCGTTCGACCAGATTTGCCCTCAGCGGGAAACAAGGCGATGAATATCTGTTAACGAAGGATTAATATCCAGGCATGGATATTGGTATGGGTGCGTCTGACGGCGTACGTACGAATCCTGCTTGACTTTGCAGAGTTACTTTGAAACACCAACAGTAGGCGATATTAATCCTTCCATCCACCAATTCCACTCCTATCACCCTCATTCACACAACGAACGACGACGCAACGCTGCAAATGACCAAAATAAAATTTAAAAGAAGAATTCGTGAGGTAGGGATGTCTCCATTTAGCCAAAAGAACCAACATGTAACTAACGGCGCCTTTATTTGATCGTTTCAAAGCGAAGCGGTCAATGCTACAGACGTCGCGTAGGAATACACGTGTCCATTTTTGCGCGGCGATAATAACAGGGCTGTCTATTGTCAGGCTTATTTGTCATTACTGCAGCATCCTTATGCTTATGCAGAAAAGTTTATTTACTGTCTTCCGCAAACTTTTTCGGGCTGCCCGTATATTCTGAAGCTACTTTTCGAATATGTGATGTCAAAGACTATAATACCAAATCTTTCGTTAATCGGGCTTGTATTACAACCGCAATAAAGCACTGTAAACAGTGTAAGCATGAAGCCTATGCTTTCACTCGGATCTCCAGTAACCTTTACGGCGGTACGAGAAAGAAAAGTTCTTGAACGTAATTATACATTCGAGGTAACCAGTTGGATGTTAGATATACGGCAGATCCATAAGAATAAGCTCTTCGGCAAAGCGACACCCCGCGAAGTATCAAATGAACTTCAAGAGTTCAAAGTACAGTGGTTAGAATACGTACAAAGCTGTTCAGCATACACGCATGCCTTGCTGTCAACATGTCCGCTAGGTGGGATTTTGAGCAAAAAACATGGAGAATCTATGCGCCGCAACCCATCTCGACGGCAATATGTGCAGCGCGACTGAGAGTTCGTTATGTAACGAAAGGGACGTTAGAAGTGTCTCAAGGAGTTAAATACGTTACAAATAAGAGCTTAGAGCAGAATGTACATAAAGTCCACTAGAATTCTCCACCCTTCGAGACGCCGAAATAAATCAAAATCATGTGGCAGAAATCCGAGCACTTTGTAGGCAGCGGTTAGTATTACGAATGCAGAAGTAGCTACGCAAGGTATACCGCGTTGGCATTGTGCTAGAATCTTTGAATGCTACTCTGTGATCCCGTGTTCAATTCCACGCCGTACATTTTTTTTTTTCTTCTCTGCGGTAGTTTGACGTAGCAGAAAATTTTCACCACGCTGGCACTGACTGCCATCAAAGTGAGCCGCTGCATGTAGATTCTCCCTCAGTTAAAGGTAGAACCCCACCTATAAAGCATTAACTACTTTAAATAGACGAAACAGCTTGAAAGTGTAAGCGTGTACAGCCAACGGTCGAGTGTATGCCTTTAAACGTGGGCAGAAGCACGACGGTTCATACGACGCCGTGACACGCGCTAGAAATTAGGTTTTCATTAGCGCACTCCATAGCGGTATAATAAAATTTGTCTACCAAGAAATGGTCAAAAAATAACTGCTTCGGAGCGATAAAGCCACTGGTACGACGGTCACTCGCGCCCTGACGCCAGTTCGCGAACGAAAACTGAAGGCGACTTGAAGAGTTAGCAAAGCTAACATTACGCAAAATAGTGGCACTTATAAACGTATTGTGGCGCAATGTTAAGCAACATAAATAGCATTTCTGACAAATTGTGGGTAGCAGCTCTGACTTCGACACGTCTGTAACTGTGAAATGCTGCAATACGGACGCATTTCCACCAATCACTCAAGCAGATTGATAGCAGTGCGTGATTGCATCATTGTGGCATTTGTGAGAAGCACGCCTTGTCGCATAATATCGTGTCTGTAGGCACCAAATTTCAATTACTATACATTTCAGTTCAATATAACAATTAATGTCCCATGTGCTAGCTATCGGTGTGTTCATCTGATGTCACTTGGTTAGGGTTGTGACTGTAGCAAATAATCGATCCGCTTGGACTATATATATATATATATATATATATATATATATATATATATATATATATATATATATATATATATATATATATATATATAAGAAGAATAAGGGCGTCCGAGCGGATCGATTATTTGCCATGGTCACAACCCTAACCAAGTGACATAATATCGTACATAATGTATATCACATGTGAATTTTGAGACAAGAAATACAATGAACTTCAGATGTACTTTACAAGGTCTCTGCCCTCGCAAAGACATTTGGATGAACTTAAGGGGATGCTGCTCAGTACTGACCAGCTGGGTCCTATAACTTGAACGTGCTTTAATTTCCTCTGTATTGCGTACGGAGTAGGAGCCGCTGAGTGTGCATTTCCTAACATAACACAATAGCCTTTTGCACGATTGTATGCGCCATTCACGTTCACTGTGTCTTTTTCTTTTCTTTTCGCGCGCCTGCTTCTTTGCTACGCTTTTCTTTCCGTCTTTCAGTCATTCCACTTCCCCCATGGTACAGTAGCAAGCCACTAGCCCCTACTAATGTTAACCTCCTTGTCATTCTAATCTTATTTTCCTCTTTTTCTGTTTCACTATACAGTCCATTTCAAGTTTTCGGACATCTTCAAAATTTTACACTTAAATTTGCACATTACCATATCACGTGTTAGGCCTTACCTCTCGTTACTTAGGCGTGCAATTGTGACTGCTTTTGTCGCGTATAAGGCTTTGGAACCCGCTACTTTTTGTAAAACAATGCGCTAGCTACACCCGGCTGTCAGCCCTCTAGAATAGCAAGCAATCTCGAGTTCACCCATACCTGATAACAATCATTTGCTTAGAAGACTAGGTAAAGCAGCCACCGGCACTGAACCCGGATATGTTGGTTTAAAACCCATCAAGGGTCCTGAGACCGAGACCGATACTAACTCTGAAATTCCTCAACGTTACACCCCACCCCCCTCCCTTTTCCTTTTCGTGAACGCCAGGCTCACCAACCTTCCGAACGTCTCCAGCTTATAAGTTCCAATAAAGCGTTATACACCAATAAGCAATCTAAATTTGGGAATTCATTTATTGACTCGCTACCGTGGCTCAGTAGTTATGACGTTCGGTTGTTGAGCACGAGGTCGCGTGTTCGAGTACCAGCCGAGGCTGCTGTGTTCAGATGGGGGCGGAATGCGAAAAAAAAACGCTGGTGTACCGCACATCGGGTGCGATGTATTAATAGCCTTGGCTGTCAAAATTAATCCAGAGCTCCCCATTACGTCTTGCCCCAATATCACGCTGTGTCCTTTCCACTCAGAACGCCATTGATTATTACGAAATTGATTGCTCTGAGGTTGACAGGGCACGCTGCAACTCAGGGCGCCGCAGGCCGCACCGTTGCCTTTGCAAAACACACCAGCTTCTTCGCCCCCTTTTGGCTGTTGTTGCTTCGCAATTATTCTCACGGCCACATCCACCTCGCTGCATTTGCTGTTGGTGTTATTTCAAACGTTCTTGCGAGAGGTCCAAGGCTGAGACAAAAGCAGGATA
This sequence comes from Dermacentor andersoni, assembly GCF_023375885.2. NCBI lineage: Eukaryota > Metazoa > Arthropoda > Arachnida > Ixodida > Ixodidae > Dermacentor > Dermacentor andersoni. The sequence goes on along the minus strand of NC_092814.1, from coordinate 260,315,956 downwards.
ATATCTCCGCATTTATTCACGGTTCGCGGTTCATTTGTTGTCTTCCATTAACTTTACTTTATCTTGTTGCGTTTGTCGATGCAAGAGTTGGCAATAATTGCACGAGGCAGCGGGACAGGAAGTCAACAAGACGACACGAAAAACAAAAATATCGCAAGGCTCCTAGCAAGCATAACATTAGCATTTGTATTGTGATGGCGTGTCAAAAGGCGGCTGCTTCATTCGACGTTTTCGTGGGAAGCAGGCACGCAATAAAAGGCGTTTTTTGTTTTTGTTTTCGTTTTTCTCAATTCCAGTTTCCACCACGCACCAATTGTAGCAGTCGTCCCTTCTCGGAGCAGTCACTAAGAGTAACTTCCTTGTCCCGTCGCTCAGAGGGCGAAGGACGCCGATAGTGCAATTTGCATTGGCCGACTCGAGAAGCCACAGCTTTTACCATGATTCATACAAGGAAGCCTCAGCTCGACTGCTGGGAGCAATTAAACTAGATTTTAGTTTGCCAATACAGCGGGAATTTCCACTGGAAGCTCCTTCACCTTGTCGATTCTTGGAGCTCGCGGTGTTCCTTCGACGCAAGGTCTTTAATGGAAAGGAGAAAGAAATGCAGATTAAAGAACTGTCATCGCCACAACAGATTTTTTCTTGTTTTTTTTTTT